>NC_057810.1:583431488-583433681 GCF_018294505.1 Triticum aestivum
AAACCCAAGGGAAAAAGGCTTAGGTGGCAAATGGTAAAACCAAGTTTGGGCCTTGCTGGAGGAGTTTTATTCAAAGCGAACTGTCAAGGGGGTCCCATAAACCACCCAACCGTCTAAGGAACACAAAATCAAGGAACATAACACCGGTATGACGGAAACTAGGGCGGCAAAAGTGGAACAAGTCACCAGGCATAAGGCCGAGCCTTCCACCCTTTACCAAGTATATAAGGTGCATTAATTAAACAGGAGATAATGTGATATCCCAAAATATCCATGTTCCCACCAGGAACAAACTTCATCTTCACCTGCAACTAGCAACGCTATAAGAGGGGCTGAGCAAAAGCGGTGACATAGCCAAACAACGGTTTGCTAGGACAGGATGGTTAGAGGTTTGACATGGCAATAGGGAGGCATGATAAACAGTGGCAGGTAGAGCTAACATAGCGATAGAGTGGGTACTAGCAAAGCAAAGATAGAAGTGATATCGAAGGTAGGGTCATCTTGCCTGCAAGGTTCTTAGAGTTGTCGACGGCTTGATCCTCATTAGCGTACTCAACAGGTTCCTCGTGCACGTACTCGTCTCGCAGCTCTACCCAAATCAAGAACACAAGCAAAGGAACCACAATAAACCACGGTGCAATGCACAAGCAACATGATGCAATACATGTCATGATATGCGAGATGTGATATGCAATGCGTATGCGTGCTCCGGGAGGAAAAGGATGAACAATGCATCAACTTGGCAAACCAAGTATGCCGCTGGAAAGATGAGGTGATTTCGGTTGAAATCGATATGAAGATCACCGGAAACGGATGCACGGTTTGCAAATGGCAAGCAAAACAAGAATGGCACAAAGCTGCGATTAACAGCATGATGCTACTTAGCATGCAAAAAGAAACTATGCTACAGCACCCCAACATAAAAAAAACATATGGCAGTGATGTACAGGAGATCCTTAACAAAAGAGGAGCACTGAGCTACAGCTAAATCACACCACAACAGGTTCAAACAAGCATGGCGAAAGTGCAAAAGATATCAGCTAGGACATGGCATAAACAGCATCACGAAGCAATGTTCAGAGCAAGTTATCAACATGCTACAGGAAATTATAATTGCAAAACAAGACATGGCATGATTATACTCAAAGCATAGATCAAAAGTTCCTTATTGACAATGAGCCAAAAAGGACCAGAAGATATGATGGCACCCATGTAAACATAGCAAGTTTCGTTAACAGATTCAGCAAACAGAGCATGGCATTGACAGAATTACGAAGGCATCTTCGCGAGCTTGATGCACTCACTACAGAGCATTTCAAGACAAACTAAGCATACATCCATCAAGAAGACATGTCATAGAAGCTATACATGGCAAGAACAACATCATAGCATACACGGATCAACTACAACAACCTTGGCAAAATTGAATAACATGTAAACAATCTGCCATGAAACATTTTGTAGCAAAAGTAGAGCACGAAAATGACATGCTAGACTACTCCATAATTGCAACCAGGGGCATTAATGGATAGAGCGTAACCATATGTTCAAAACATCCTTACTGAAGTATCTCAAAATAAGCATGGATCTCTATGTAGCATCAGGTTTACATGTCATCAAAATAACAACAGAACAGGGACTAAAATCAGCAACATCACGAGGCCTAGTTAGCATGCTTGTGCTAGTAACCACATTGATCACAAAAATACATGGTAAGCACCTCTGGAAAGATGGCGTGGCATAGTTCAAAACACATGTAGGGCTCAAGTACATAAGATGCACACGTCAATCATGACAAAAATGACAACTGCATGTTCTGATAAGAATCTGAAACTAACATTATGAAGCATTATTCCAACAGCATTTCGGGCATCAAGATGAGCTCAAATGAAAATGATGCAATGAGATGAAATGATGTACTCGTCGAGACTAACAATTCAGTATGCTACACGCCCAAAACGGAGGCACGGGCGCAAAGTTGTGGTGCGACAAACGTGGAACAAAATTACTGATAGAAAATAACTTAGGGGATTTCGGGGGAGAAGAAAGTCAACCAAGGGGTCCAGATCCGATTTGGCTCACACGCGGACGGAGACAGGGCGGCTCCGGCGAGGGGGCGCCGGATTTGGCGCGGGCGGCGGCGACCGAGGCGCGGGCGGCGGAGGATCCTAGCGGGAGGCCGGCGGCGACGCG
>NC_057810.1:583434039-583443448 GCF_018294505.1 Triticum aestivum
GGCGCCGATCTGGGTCCGGAGGGCCTCCCGCGGGCTCGCGGGCCGGCTGCGGCGGAACGTGCATGGGCGACACGTGGCGGCGCGTGGTTTGTCGGTGGCGGCGGGCGGACGCATCCGGCGCGGTCCGGACGTGTCTGGTGCGTGGAGGAAGGGGAAGACTAGGGTTTGCCCGAAAAATTCGGGGATGGGCACATATTTGTAGGTAGAGGGAGCTAGGAGTGTCCAAATGAGGTGTAGTTTTCGCCCACAGGATCGTGATCCGACGACGGAGAGCATGGAAGTGACTTAGATGGGTTATTGGGCTGTTTTGGAGGGGTGTTGGGCTGCAACTCATAAGAGGCCTTTGCGGTTATGCGGTTAACCGTTGGAGTATCAAACGACCTCCAAATGGCACGAAACTTGACAGGCGGTCTACCGGTGCTATACCAGGGCCACTTGGCAAGGCTCGGTCCATTCCGAGAATGTTTAACACCCGCACACGAAAAGAGACAAGAGGGGTGTGCCGGTGCATGTGGGAGTGTCGGATTGCGAAACGAACAACAGGGAAAATGCTCGGATGCATGAGACGAACACGTATGCAAATGAGATGCACATGATGACATGATATGAGATGCATGACATGAATAAAATGCAAAAAAAAAGAAAAAACCCAACCACGGAGGGAATAACATATCACATAGCCGAACATGGCAAGAGTTGGAGATACAAAGATGGAAAGTTACATCCGGGGTGTTACAACACTCCACCACTACAAGAGGATCTCGTCCCGAGATCTAGGACTGAAAGAACTCCGGATATTCGGAACGGAGGTGATCCTCACGCTCCCAGGTGGCTTCACGGTCGGAATGGTGTGACCACTTCACTTTCAGGAATTTGATTGACTTGTTGCGAGTCTTGCGCTCGGTTTCCTCGAGAATAGCAACGGGGTGCTCATGATAAGAGGATCTTCTTGGAGGTTAATCTCTTCGAAGTTGATAGTGCGCTCAGGAGTCTTGAAGCACTTGCGAAGCTGTGACACATGAAACACATCGTGCACGTTCGCGAAGTTGGATGGAAGCTCAAGTTGATAGGCGAGGTCGCCTCTTTTGCCAATGATCTTGAAAGGACCCACGTATCTAGGGGCAAGCTTACCTTTGATACCGAAGCGACGAGTGCCTTTCATTGGAGAGACGCGAAGGTAGACATGGTCTTCGATTTCAAAAGCCAAGTCACGGTGCTTGCTATCATAGTAGCTCTTCTGTCACGATTGCGCGGCTTTGAGATTCTCACGAATGACTTTGCACATTTCTTCGGCTTCTGTGATCAAGTCGTTGCCAAGAAGTTGGCGTTCACCTGTCTCGGACCAACTGAGAGGAGTACGACACTTTCTGCCATAGAGAATTTCGAATGGGGCCTTGCCCGAACTCGCTTGGAAGCTGTTGTTGTAGGAGAACTCGGCATATGGAATACAATCTTCCCACTTCATACCGAAAGAGATGACACAAGCCCTGAGCATATCTTCAAGGATTTGATTGTCTCGCTCGACTTGGCCACTTGTTTGAGGATGGAAAGCTGTGCTGAAATGAATGTTGGTGCCCATGGCCTTCTGAAAGGAGTCCCAGAACTTAGAAGTGAAGATGCTTCCACGATCTGAAGATATCAATTGTGGAATACCGTGCAAGGAGACAATTCTGGAGGTGTATAGCTCTGCCAGCTGAGCTGCTATTCTTTGATAGGAAGAAAATGAGCCACTTTAGTAAGCTTGTCAATGACAACGAAGATAACATCATTTCCACGCTTGGACTTAGGAAAACCAGTCACGAAGTCCATCTCGATATGGTCAAACTTCCATTCCGGAATAGCAAGAGGTTGGAGGAGACTAGCTAGTCTTTGGTGTTCTGCTTTCACCCTTCTGCAGACATCACATTCATTCACGAATTGAGCAATCTCTCGCTTCATTCGAGTCCACCAATACGACTGCTTGAGGTCATGGTACATCTTTGTACTTCCAGGATGAATGGATAGGAGGGCATTGTGTGCCTCGTTCATGATGACTTTTCTCAAATCACCTTTAGGAACCACAATTCGATCCTCAAAGAACAGAGTATCTTTGTCATCCAAGCGATAGCACTTGTATTTGGGAATGCCCTTGTCAATACCACGTTTCACCTTCTTCACCATGGTATCCAGGAGTTATGCCTCACGAATTTGATCTTCCAAAGTAGGAGAGACTATGAGGTTGGCAAGAAAGCCTTGAGGAACAACTTGAAGATTCAGCTTGCGGAAAGCTTCACAAAGATCCGGTTGAAATGGCTTGAGAATTAGACTGTTGCAATAAGCCTTTCTGCTCAGAGCATCTGCAATCACATTCGCCTTGCCAGGAGTATATTCGATACTCGGATTGTACTCTTGAATCATTTCGACCCATCGAGTTTGTCTGAGGTTGAGGTTGGGTTGAGTGAAGATATACTTGAGACTCTTGTGATCGGTGAAAATGTCCACTTGCCTTCCTAATAAGAGATCTCTCCATGTTATCAATGCATGGACAACTGCCGCCAACTCAAGATCGTGAGTGGGGTAGTTCTTTTCATTGGGCTTCAACTGTCGAGAGGTATAGGCCACAACTTTTTTCTCTTGCATCAACACAGCACCGAGACCTTGAAGAGAAGCATCACAGAATACTTCGAATGGCTTGGGTTCATTAGGAGGAGTCAAGACAGGAGCTGTGACTAGCTTCTCTTTAAGGGTGTTGAAAGCGACATCACACTCAGGCGTCCAGACATACTTGACATGCTTCTGGAGGAGGTTGGAAAGAGGCTTTGCAATCTTAGAGAAGTTCTCAACGAATCTTTGGCAATAGCTTGCCAGACCAAGAAAACTGCGGAGCTGCTTGACATTCTGAGGAGGTTCCCAATTCACAACTGCAGACACCTTCACGGGATTAACTGCAATGCCCTTGGAAGAGATGATATGACCAAGGTAAAGAACTTCATCAAGCCAGAACTCACATTTGGAAAACTTCGCATAGAATTGGTACTCTGTGAGCTTGTCTAGCACCAATCACAAATGTTTGGCATGATCCTGCTTATTCTTGGAGAAGACCAAGATATCATCGAGATACACCAGAACGAATTCATTGGTGTAGGGGTTGAAGATAAAGTTCATCATGCGAGAGAATGTTGGAGGAGCATTGACAAGGCCGAAAGACATGACAGTATATTCATAAGAACCATAGCTTGTTCTGAATGCTGTCTTGGGAATATCTTGTTCACGAATGCGAATCTGATGATAACCCATACGAAGGTCAAGCTTGGAGAATACTTTAGCACCTTTGAGTTGCTCGAAAAGCTCATTGATGTTGGGAAGTGGATACTTGTTCTTGATTGTCTTCTTGTTCAATGGACGATAATCGACACAAAGTCGGTCCGTGCCATCCTTCTTCTGGACAAAAAGAACTCCATAACCCCATGGAGATGAACTCAGTCTGATCAAACCCAGACGCTCTTGTTCATCGAGCTGTTTCTTCAATTCCTTCAGCTCCTTGGGTCCAAGCTTGTAAGGATGCTTGCAAACGTGTTCAGTTCCAGGCTCAAGATCAATAACGAACTCGACTGGCCGATGAGGAGGCATACCCGGAAGCTCTTCTGGAAAGACATCTTGGTACTCACAAACGACTGGAATTTGAGAAATAACATCCAACTCGCCCTTCTCACTGAGAGAAAACAACCGAATGGTTTCATCACGAGAGGCATAGATGATAACATCCTCAGAAGGGTGTGTCAATTGAATTTGCCTGGCAGCACAATCAAGCTGAGCCTTGTGCTTAGAAAGCCAGTCCATCCCGAGAATTAGATCAATATCCGAGTAACCAAGAACAAATGGTTTAGAAAGAAATTTATAGTCGCCCATCTTGATAGAGACATCATGAACTACCGAGTTGGCCCTCATTGACTTCCCCGAGAAACAACACCCAAAGGTTTATCCAGGTAAGACCAAGTAAAATCATTCTTTGCAAAGAACGATCTTGACATGAAACAATGCGATGCACCAGTATCAAATAAGACTTTTGCAGGAATATCATTAACTGAGAGATTACCCATGATCACATCTGAAGAATCCTCTGCCTGAGCTGCATTCATCATGTTCACCTTTGCAGACTTTGGATTATGCTTGACCACTGCATTGCTTGAAGATCTCACAGAAGGAGGAGGAGGAAGGCGCCTTTGATTGAAGCATTTGTTCGTGTAGTGACCTTTCTGCTGGCACTTGTTGCAAGTCACTTCTGAGAGCGGACGATGATAAGGAGCATTTGACCTTGGAGCTTGAGGCTGAGACTTGTTCTGATAGCCTGGGTTGGGTGGGTGGGAAGATCCCCGACCACCTGAGTTCATCTGCTGGTAAGGCTGACGAAACGGAGGAGGAGGAAGGTAGAACTTCTGCTACTTAGCTGCCACTTGTGAGGAAGAAGAAGACTGCACTGCATCCCTGATTCTCTTCTTAGAAGCCTCACACTTGAGCTGAGCACCTTCTTGCTTGAGGGACATATTGTAGAATTGATCAAACTGAGTAGGCTCAACAAGAACGAGAGCTAACTGCAGATCCTCTCTAAGGCCACCTCTGAATTGATAGATCATACTCTTTTCATCAGGAACATCTTGCTTAGCAAAGCGAGCAAGTTTCTGAAACTGCTTGTTGTATTCGTACACTGACATGTTGCCTTGCTTGAGATTGCGGAACTCCTCACGCTTGCTCTCAACAACACTGGTAGGAATATGGTGAGCTTTAAAGTCCTGACAGAAATCAGTCCAAGTAATCACTCGACCTCCTCTGGAATCCTTGTATTGCTAGAACCAATCAGCTGCTTGATCCTTGAGCTGAAAAGAAGCGAACTTGACATAGTCCTTAGGCCTGACATTGCTGCATTCAAAATGCTTGTTGATATCCACGAGCCAATCATCGGCGTCTGTGGCCTCGACACACTAGCTGCAAGACTTCGCCTGATTTGCAAGGAATTGGTTGAGGGTAGGAAATTGAGGCTGATGATTGAACTGCCCTTGACCTTGATTCCCTTGGTTGCCTTGACCTTGGTTGCGCTCTTGCATGAGCTGGATCATCATCTAGGCATTGGCGTTTGTGGCTGCCATCAAAGCTTGCCATGACTCCGGAGGCAGAGGTGGAGGTGGAGGGTTAGCCTGACTCCCATCATTACGTTCCGGATTCTGACGCGTTGGCGGAGCCATCCTAAAGAGGGTGACATCCGTTAGCATCTTGATAGACAGATAGACAAGTTGAATCAATGGATAAAATTGCAACATATAGTCTTCACAATAAACATTCGAACAAGGATGAACGAATGAATTCCGAAAGTTAACATCACACGTCCATTAAGGTGAGAAGCCACTTGATAAGAGATTGATGAATGAAATAAACAAGGTGCAACTGGAACAAATAAGTGGTAAGGATTACCCAATCACAAACCAAATATTTGCGGGAAGAAAAGCTAGAGCTACTTGAATCCCACCTATAAACTCCCGAAACTTTGTGGTTATGCAATCAGGTGTTGGGGATACAGGGGAAGCAATATATCTCACCCAAACTAACAATCCCTACATCCAGCTGTATCCATCCGTCAACACATAACCAAGAAACCTTCAGAAATCGTGTACCTCAACCTTTGAAAAGCATCCGTTATACGAGTTATGGCAATACTCCCGAACTCCCGCCCCAGTACTGGGTGGCGTCGAGGTTATCTCACCAACAACTGCATAAAAGAAATTTTCGATGTCGGCAAAACTCAGGTATTCCAGAACTGCAACGATAAAATTGTGACGACAACACCTCGGAGCTCAACTCCCCGGGTCAAAGCCACATAATAGACAGGAGGCACCAAGAACAATGTTCTCGTCAGAAAACCATCGGAACGATTCCAAGATACCCGCGTGATCCTAAAAAAAACATCTAGGTCAGGAGACCTCACCAGAGCGACGAAGGGACTAAGGAGTAAAAAGAATCCTACTCTCTGATATATATAATCCTAAGACTCAAAACATTTTTGTTCTAGACTCAACATCGCCAGCAAACAATCAAGCAGGGGCTCCTAAGTCGGGGATGGCTCTGATTACCAACTTGTAACACCCACGATGCGACTATATCTCCCACGTGTCGAAGCACGACTTAGAGGCATAACCGCATGGTGGTTTTGTCGCAAGAAGGGTCATCTTCACACAATCCCATGTAATGAACAAGAATGGGATAAAGAGAGTTGGCGTACAATCGCCACTTCACACAATACATAAATTAAGATCATACATCATTCAAAATACACTCATAGACCGACTACGGTCAAATCCAAATGAAAAGAAGACAACCCCAAATGCTAGATCCCCGATCGTCCCGACTGGGCTCCACTACTGATCATTTGGAAACGATACATAGTAACGACCAAGGGCCTCATCAAACTCCCACTTGAGCTCGGTTGCGCCATCTGCGCCGGTATCCTCGGCACCTGCATCTGTTTTGGTAGAATCTGTGAGCCACGGGGACTCGGCAATCTCACACCCGCGAGATCAAGACTATTTAAGCTCATAGGTAGGAAAAGGGGTAATATGGTGGAGCTGCAGCAAGCACTAAGCATATATGGTGGCTAACATACGCAAGTGAGAGCGGGAAGAGAAGCAACACATCGGTCGAGAAGCTAGAAGTGATCAAGAAGTGATCCTGAAACTACTTACGTCAAGCATAACTCAAACAGTGTTCACTTCCCGGACTCCGCCGAGAAGAGTCCATCACGGCTACACACGCTGTTGATTTAAAGAAGTCAAGTGTCAAGTTATCTACAACCGGACATTAACAAATTCCCATCTGCCTCATAACCGCGGGCACGGCTTTCGAAAGATAATATACCCTGCAGGGGTGTCCCAACTTAGCCCATCACAAGCTCTCATGGTCAACGAAGGATATACCTTCTCCCGGGAAGACCCGATCAGCCTCGGAATTCCGGTTCGCAAGACATTTCGACAATGGTAAAACAAGACCAGCAAAGCCGCCCGAAGTGCCGACAAATCCCGATAGGAGCTGCACATATCTCGTTCTCAGGGCACACCGGATAAGCAAAGCGTACAGGTACCAACATAACCCAAGTTGCCAAGGGACGGTCCCGCACGGTGCTCTAGTTTGGACCAACACTCGGAGGAGCACTGGCCCGGGAGGGGGGGGGTAAATAAAGATGACCCTCAGGCTCGCGATAACCCAAGGGAAAAAGGCTTAGGTGGAAAATGGTAAAACCAAGTTTGGGCCTTGCTGGAGGAGTTTTATTCAAAGCAAACTGTCAAGGGGGTCCCATAAATTACCCAACCGTGTAAGGAACGTAAAATCAAGGAACATAACACCGGTATGACGGAAACTAGGGCGGCAAGAGTGGAACAAGTCACCAGGCATAAGGCCGAGCCTTCCACCCTTTACCAAGTATATAAGGTGCATTAATTAAACAAGAGATAATGTGATATCCCAAACTATCCATGTTCCGACCAGGAACAAACTTCATCTTCACCTGCAACTAGCAACGCTATAAGAGGGGCTGAGCAAAAGCGGTGACATAGCCAAACAACGGTTTGCTAGGACATGATGGTTAGAGGTTTGACATGGCAATAGGGAGGCATGATAAACAATGGCAGGTAGAGCTAACATAGCGATAGAGCGGGTACTAGCAAAGCAAAGATAGAAGTGATATCGAAGGTAGGGTCATCTTGCCTGCAAGGTTCTCAGAGTTGTCGACGGCTTGATCCTCGTTAGCGTACTCAACAGGTTCCTCGTGCACGTACTCGTCTCCCGGCTCTACCCAAAGCAAGAACACAAGCAAAGGAACCACAATAAATCATGGTGCAATGCACAAGCAACATGATGCAATACATGTCATGATATGCGAGATGTGATATGCAATGCAAATGTGTGCTCCAGGAGGAAAAGGATGAACAAGGCATCAACTTGGCAAACCAAGTATGCCGCTAGAAAGATGAGGTGATTTTGGTTGAAATCAATATGAAGATCACCGGAAACGGATGCATGGGTTGCAAATGGCAAGCAAAACAAGAATGGCACAAAGCTGCGATTAACAGCACGATGCTACTTAGCACGCAAAAAGAAACAATGCTACAGAACCCCAACATAAAAAAAAATATGGCAGTGATCTACAGGAGATGCTTAACAAAATAGGAACACTGAGCTACAGCTAAATCACACCACAACAGGTTCAAACAAGCATGGCGAAAGTGCAAAAGATATCAGCTAGGACATGGCATAAACAGCATCATGAAGCAATGTTCAGAGCAAGTTATCAACATGCTACAGGAACTGATAATAGGAAAACAAGACATGGCATGATTCTACTCAAAGCATAGATCAAAAGTCCCTTAGTGACCATGAGCCAAAAAGGACTAGAAGATATGATGGCACCCATGTAAACATAGCAAGTTTCGTTAACAGATGCAGCAAACAGAGCATGGCATTGACAGAATTACGAAGGCATCTTCGCGAGCTCGATGCACTCACTACAAAGCATTTCAAGAAAAACTAAGCATACATCCATCAAGAAGACATGTCATAGAAGCTATACATGGCAAGAACAACATCATAGCATACACGGATCAACTACAACAACCTTGGCAAAATTGAATAACATGTAAACAATCTGCCAGGAAACATTTTGTAGCAAAAGTAGAGCACGAAAATGACATGCTAGACTACTCCATAATTGCAACCAGGGGCATGAATGGATAGAGAATAACCATATGTTCAAAACATCCTTACTGAAGTATCTCAAAATAAGCATGGATCTCTCTGTAGCATCATGTTCACATGGCATCAAAATAACAGCAGAACAGGGACTAAAATCAGCAACATCACGAGGCCTAGTTTGCATGCTTGTGCTAGTCACCACATTGATCACAAAAATATATGGTAAGCACCTTTGTAAATATGGCATGGCATAGTTCAAAACACATGTAGGACTCAAGTACATAAGATGCACACATCAATCATGGCAAAAATGACAAAACTGCATGTTCTGATAAGAATATGAAACTAACATTATGAAGCACTCTGCCAACAGAATTTCGGGCATCAACATGAGCTCAAATGAAAATGATGCAATGAGATGAAATGATGTACTCATCGAGACAAACAATTCGGTATGCTACATGCCCTAAACGGAGCCACGGGTGCAAAGTTGTGGTGCGACGAACATGCAACAAAATTACTGACAGAAAATAACTTGGGGGATTTCGGGGGAGAAGGCAACCAAGGGGTCCATATCCGATCTGGCTCGCACGCGGATCGAGGCGGCGCCGGAGTTTGCCGGGAGGAGGACGGAGACGGGGCGGCTCCAGCGAGGGGGCGCCGGATCTAGCGCCGGCGGCGGCGACCGAGGCGCGGG
>NC_057810.1:583443991-583495598 GCF_018294505.1 Triticum aestivum
GGGCGGAGGCGGCGCCGATCTGGGCCTGGAGGGCCTCCCGCGGGCTTGCGGGCCGGCGGCGGCGGAACGCGGACGGGCGACACGTGGCGGCGCGTGGTTCATCGGCGGCGGCGGGTGGACGCGTCCAGTGCGGTCCAGACGTGTCCGGTGCGCGGAGGAAGGGGAAGACTTGGGTTTGCCCGAAAAATTCGGGGATGGGCACATATTTGTAGGTAGAGGGAGCTAGGAGTGTCCAAATGAGGTGTAGTTTTCGCCCACACGATCGTGATCCGACGACGGAGAGCATGGAAGTGACTTAGATGGGTTATTGGGCTGTTTTGGAGGGGTGTTGGGCTGCAACTCAGAAGAGGCCTTTGCGGTTATGCGGTTAACCGTTGGAGTATCAAACGACCTCCAAATGGCACGAAACTTGACAGGCGGTCTACCGGTGCTATACCAGGGCCACTTGGCAAGGCTCGGTCCATTCCGAGAACGTTTAACACCCGCACACGAAAAGAGAAAAGAGGGGTGCGCCGGTGCATGTGGGAGTATCGGATTGCGAAACGGACAACGGGGAAAATGTTCGGATGCATGAGACGAACACGTATGCAAATGAGATGCACATGATGACATGATATGAGATGCATGACATGAATAAAATGCAAAACAAAAGACAAAACCCAACCACGGAGGGAATAACATATCACATAGCCGAAAATGGCAAGAGTTGGAGATACAAAGATGGAAAGTTACACATATGCCCACCATCAAGGCGATAATTATTATTGCTAGATTAACTTTCAGAGTGTGTGTGAGGCAAGAGACTTAATTAAAAATCTCTAGCCCGCACTAAACTTCGTCAATATGCGTAACCCCGTAGAATATCAACCATCTTCATCGCACTCTCGTGTTTACAATAGTTCACTATTCTTGACTATGTTGAAGCGCAAAGAATTGTTAGCAGATCATCGATATCTAGAGTTGATCCATTGTCAGAACTGTGTACAAAGCTACATCATGCCGTCAATGAACTGAACTGAAGCAACACTCGAGGGAAGCATATAAATAACATCAAACCCTCACATTCATATGTGATCTAGATTGAAATCTGCATCTACTCATATAACTGCTCATGATGCCACCGTTGGGAAATGTAGTAGAAAAAAACAGCCCTAAGATCAACCAGGAATAGTATGAAGATGCAATAAAGATTTGGATCGGATCGTTACCAACTATGAGTTGTAGTGGAAGAAGACAGGTTGGTTTAGATCATACTTTAAGCCCCTCGAACCGTCGATGAATGATCCCTCGAACGAAACACAGAAAACACGGCATCTCCATAGTTTGCAAGCTACAGTCTTCGTGATTCGGCAGCGCCTCACCGTCCAGAGCAAATTGTCACCAGAGAATTAGAGGGAGGACATCAGAACCGTACTTCGCTTATAATTATGAGTACTAGAGGATCTAGGTCTAGCTCTAATTGGATCAACTAGAACTAGAGAACTAGAGAAAACTTGTGTGTCCAAAAGTGCCAAAACCTTTAGTATATATAGGTTGGAGGAGGGGGGGAGCGACACACAAGGGGGGAGTATCCCCACTTTGGCCGGCCAAGACGAGGCGGAAACCGCCTCCAATTCGGCCTGCCCCTTCCTTCTACAAGGGAGGAAGGGGGCGCCACCTATACTGGGCCCAAGTGGCCCAATATGCTTTCCACCACTTGCCCTTTTAAGGTCGTTTTTTGACTATGTACTGCAAGGCAACAGCCTCACAGTGTTTTATTAAGAAAATAATAAGAGTTTTACATAATTACAGAGAAACATAAAAGAAAGAAAGAAATACTTACAAGAAGCCTATGAGAGAGAGGCTATCCAGAGAACTAAGTTATCCTTATATTTACATTTGATTCTATGATCTAATAGAGAAATATCATGTATGAAATTCCTCCTCCAAGAAATGAAGGTAGGTCTCTCATTTCTAAAGATTTTCCCATTCCTTTGTGTCCAGATATTCTAGGTAGCAGTAAAAACCACCTCAGTGAAGAAAGGATGACCAAAATCCCTCCTAGCAGTAAGAGCCATCTCATATGTGTTCTGGTTTGGTTGAGCATTCCAAGAAATCCCAAGGTAATTCCAAACCCTTTGGCTGAAGTTGCAAGCAAAGAAAAGATGTGTACGATCCTCATGTGAAGCACAAATGCAAAAAACACACGTATCATCCTGGATGATCTAGTTCCTGCATTGCATCATATCCCTAGTATTCAAACGGTCCATTAGAAGAAGCCATCCAAACACTTTAAACTTGAGTGTGCACGCTGACTTCCAAATCCATCTGAAGATGGGATCAACCACCAAATGGGAGAAGCAAGACTCATAATATATCTCTGATTTAAACTCCCCAGATTTAGATGGCCACTTCCATATGTCCTTACACTCCCCGTTCAAGGTGACTGAAGACAGCAAATCCTGAAGATGAGTTAGTTCAGAATAGGCCTGTTGAGACAACGGCAGATGAAAATGCTCCGAGATCTCTGGAAGCTCCATAAATTCTCTGACTGTGATTGTGTCATCAATGACAAAAGAATGAAGCCTAGGGAACTTCTCACTCAAGAGAACGACATTATTACCCAGCTGCCATCGATCAAGCCAAAAAACCACCATGTTGCCAGCATGCACTTGTGGTACGGCTAACTTGCATAAGTTGGTGTACAAGCTCATGACATCCCTCCACCAAAATGAGCCACAGCTTTGCGTGACCTGTGGTGGCGAAGCAGCGTAATAGGTATCCCAAATTAATGTGACCCAAGGCACGTCCATTCTGTTAAAAAACTTGAATAGATGTTCTAGTAGGAAGGCTTCATTTTGTAGTCCCAAATTAAGCACACCCAAACCACCATAATTCTTGGGTCGGCAGAATCGATCCCATGCAGCTAATGATTGTCGAGGATTATCTGTGTTGCCCCTCCATAGGCATTGACGCATGATTCTCTCAATCTGCTGCAAGATGCCCTTGGGGAGAGAAAGAGTGCATAGGAAATAGATTGGCATTGACCAAAGCACTGACTGAAGCAGTTGCAATCGACTTCCTTGATTCAACAGACACGAGGAGGCAGATAACCAGCATTCAATACGGTCAACAAGAGGTAACAGATCATAGATCGTGGGCCTGGAGGTACCCATGGGTAGCCCTAGGTATGTGAAAGGCATAGATCCTACATCACAACCTAGAAGGTTGGCAACCCTAGCGCCCTCCTCATCACTCATATTGATTGGAATAGGTGATGACTTACTGAAGTTGACTCGAACCAGTGGATGCTGCAAAGGTGGTAAGCATGTCCTTGAAGGCGATCAGCTGGTCATCAATCACAGGTAAAACAATGAGTGTGTCATCCGCATATTGTACGATCGGGTAGTCAATAGAATTTGTTGGTATTGGCAGAGTGAGAATATTTCTTGAGCACATCTCATTGACTACCGACTGAAGCAAATCCACCGCAATGAAAAATAATAACGGAGAAATAGGGTCTCCTTGACATACGCCCGATCTACAGACAAAATGATTTCCTAGAACTCCATTTAAGAGGACAGAAGAAGAACCCGTGGACAAAATGCTATTAATCCAACCAGTCCAACGAGCATCAAAACCCTTGCACTGTAAGATTCTGAGGATGGCTTCATGCTCAATTGTATCGAAGGCCTTCGAGAAATCAAGCTTAAGGAGGATGATGGTCCATTTTGATGCTTTACATTGATGAATATATTCGAAACACCAGGCTAAACAATCCTGGATAGAGCGGCGACGAAGAAACCCGTACTGGTTGCGATGTATACATCTCAAGATCGCCTTTTGTAGCCGATTGGCTAGTAGCTTGGTCAAAAACTTCAAACACGTGTTTGTCAATGATATGGGCCTGAAATCTCCTGCCACTTCTAGGCTTAGCTTCTTGGGGACAAGGGTGATTAAGGAAGTATTAAGACATTCCAAATTACACCTCCCTTCATAAAACTCGTTGACAAGTTGCATAAAATCCTCCTTGAGAATAAACCAGCACCTCTTTAAAAAAATACCTGTAAAGCCATCGGGGGCTGGAGCACGGTCGGACGTCATGTTCTTAATTACAGCATCAACCTCAGAATCTGTGAACGGCAAAGATAAATCTTCAAGACCATCAATTCTCTAAATTAAATTGGGCAGATCAAAACCCATTTGTATTCCTTTTGCATGGCCCATGCGCTGATTGAAATCAGACCAAAACATGCCCGCCAACATTTGATGGTCAGAAACCACCTCACCTGCCGTATTCTTGATTAAAGAAATC
Source organism: Triticum aestivum (assembly GCF_018294505.1). Classification (NCBI taxonomy): domain Eukaryota; kingdom Viridiplantae; phylum Streptophyta; class Magnoliopsida; order Poales; family Poaceae; genus Triticum; species Triticum aestivum. Next base: position 583,448,286 of record NC_057810.1, read on the forward strand.
ATATTCCGTCGGTACCTCTTGGTGGCCATAGCATGAAAAAACTTAGAATTTTCCTCCCCCACCTTAATGCTTCTGATTGTACAGCGTTGTTTCCAATAAACATACTGCCAGTGCAGAATATCCTGTAGGTGCAACTTAACTATTTGCCTGAAATTGAATTCAGGCCAACTTAGAGTCCGGATCTCCTCCAACTCATCAAAGAACAGAATAACTTTGTTACAATCAGTAATTAGCGCCTTGACTGTGGACAGGTTTAAATGCCATTTCTTTAAAGCATGTCTGAGCGCTTTGAACTTGGAGGAAATTGTTAAAGTAGCCGTAGGCTTACGCACCGTCCTGCCCCAAACCTGAGTAACACACTCATTAAAGCCAGGTAAGTGAACCCAATAATTTTCAAAACGAAAAACTTTAGCTTTGGGAATGGCCGTGGCAATTGTGACCACACAAGGAACATGATCTGATGTCGATCGCCCAAGAGGCAAGACCAAAGTTTTTGGATGATCCGACGTCCAAGCAACCGAAGTAAAAAACCAGTCGATTTGTTCAAGGAGGGGCTGAGACTGCATATTAGACCAAGTGAATTGTCTGCCCTTAATTGGCAGTTCAACAAGACCCAAATGGCCTATGATTTCATTAAACAAAAAGATGTCGTTGACATTACCACCAGGTAGATTACGGTTTTCAAGCGATCTCATAAAGTTAAAATCCCCCAATAGAAGCCATTTGTCATCACAATTAATGTCCAAATTATATAACCACTGCACGAACTCATCTCTGGCAGGACTCTGACAAGGACCGTAAACCGTCACAAGCTTCCAAACTTCATAAGTATGTTTGGAAAGGAACTCGACAATAATACCAAACGGTTTGGCCTCAATTAACTTGCCTTCAAAAAAAAATAAGAATTCCAAATAACAACCATACCAGCTGATGCACCAACCGAAGGCACATATGCAAAATTGTCAAAACGTCGAGGACAAAATTTCCTAATGAACCTATGATAAATATGCATACACTTAGTCTCTTGTAGACAGACCACAGAGCAACCACTTTCATCAATTCTCTGCTTGACAGCAAGCTGGCGCACTTCAGAATTAAGGCCACGCACGTTCCAACACATAACCTTCCATTCTTTAAACCCAGTCTGACTCATTACAAACCATAAGAAGTTGCAGCAAAAGTAGACCACACAATGATCCACATAGACCAACTAAACATATTAGAATGACAGAGTTCGAAACATAAGACATAAAAATAGGATAGATGGCATTTAAGGAGGTACGCCATGGAACAGAAAGCATATGTATGCAATCAATCATCAGAACTCTTGTTGCTGGTAGACTGAGCCGGATTAGCAACAAGCTTATCCGCGGCTATCTTCTCCGGAGCGATGCGCAGGCGAGCCCCAATACGCTGGAGTTCAGAGATGGCAGTTGGTGGTGGCACTGACGAAGCTCCATCAGACTGAGCCGACTTGGTCTTGCGTTTCTTCAAAGTGTGCGGAGACCTGTTCAGACCATTAGATTTGCTGGCGCCCCTGCATGGCAAACGATAGCCATCTCTTAAAGAACTGAGCCATGCACTATGACAAACTTTAGTGTCCACCAAGGCTGCAGACTTTTGCTTGTGATCATGTTTCAGAGTCACCTTTGGTGCAGAAGTGAACTCAAAAGATTCAGATATGGGTTCAGTAATATCATCAAAACAGAGGGCCCGAGAAACTGGCCTTTTTGCTGGAGGAATAGATCGAGCATTGACGCTGGAAGAAGCAGACACATGTGGCATAACAATGCTGAGATAATATCCATGGAAGCAAACATCCCAAGACTTGTTAGATAGCAAGAGAGACCCAAATCCAGACTTGAACATGAGCTTTGGAATTTCAGAAAAGCAGAAAGAGGGCATCATCTTCTCAAATGATCGCCTCCACAGCATGTCAGGAGGCAGGACAGGACCAAAGACAGTGAGCACCTGTCCAATATGCAGAGGAGGCTGCAAGGAAGCCCCAGGTTGCTGAACAATGACCATGCCATTCATTGGCTGGTTATTAACTGAATCATCCGAAACTTGCAAAACCATTGAATCCTGCGATTGATCCACAATCACTTGATTCTCATCCGTAAGCTCCTGCTGCACATCATGGTGTGGAGCATCCTGGTGTGGAGGCGCATGGTCATGTTCTGGTGGTGGTAACTCATCCCAACCAATCTCAGGAAATTCAGGCATAACCCAGTTATGGTTATGAAACTGAAGGTGTCCAGGGAGAGGGTGCGGGTTGCCATCAAGGGGCATAGGGTCCTCATCAGCTGGCAGAATATCAGCAAAGTCCGCAGAAAAGATATATATCGGCGCAGACCAGGAAATGTGGGAACCACCAAAGTCAGCAAACTCTTGATAGACAACATCCCTTGGTACTAATGTAGTTGCAGGGAAAGAAACATACGCTAGAGTACGAACAAGTAGAGGATCATCCTGGTGCCAGTGATGAAAGCGGACAAAAGTGCTAATAGCGTCAGAAATAAACTGTGTGTGCCTATAATCCAGAGGTATTCCAAGAATCATAACCCAGCCCCGGCGAAAACCTTGGATAGCTCTGTAGTTGATACCCTCATCGTGCGGCACAAATCTACCCTTTTAAGGTCGTTGATTTTTAAATAAATATGAAAGCCTCCTTATCATTTTTAGAGCCTTTTAGTATTAATTTGAAATCACCGAAAACTATTTCCACCTATATGTAATTTATCGGTATTACCCGATAAACTCTAAAACCCTTTCGATGACCCCGAAACGCTTCTGGTTCCTCTCGAAACTATTTCAAATATTAATGAAACTATTTCATAAATATATTCTCATTACTCCTATCCTATTAACACTCAACATATCGTGATTACCTTAAGCTTATGACCCTGTAGGTTTGGTAAAACATACACATGAACAAAACCCCTTTCGTTCAATAACAAATAGTGGAACCGTGGACATCCATATCGATCCTTATGAGTACACGAATGACATTCGAGTGAACCTTGGGTTATCACATGCCATTCCCTTTGCTTTGTGATACTTTACCAAACCTGAGTTGAGATATATTGGTATCCTCTTGAGTCATACACATGCTCACTAAACCAGTCTCCTTGTTATCGGTTTTGTCCTTCTTTGTCGTTGACATGTTCCGGCATCCCCATGACCTAGTAACCCATGTATGGCTAGACTATGATGGATTTTTCTGTATCTAGATGGCCTTAAGAATATCTCTCCATCACGGAGGAGCAAATCTCACTCTTGAGCTATCTAGTCCCTTGTCAAACTTTTTGATGAATCTATAAGTTGTCGCTATGATCACCGTGTTACAGATGACGTTTGCGCAACCCCAAAGTTCATTGTAAGGTAAGAAGTTACTATGATACTCTCATGTATAAGGAACTGAAAACACGCATTAACACTCTGTGTTGTAACAATGGACTTTTGATTGTTGTATCTCAAAGTATAACAAACAGTTTGGGTCAATTCCATATTATCGTTCTTCCAATGTATATTCTAAATGTTGTTTTGAGACTATCGTTACACTAACGACATCTCAATATCCGCAAAATATGATCACAAACAACACTTGAGCTAGTCTTAGAGGCAAGACTATGAATTGGATTTTATCCTTTATCATTCCACACATGCATATGAGTTTTCCACCGAATCGCATATTCCAAGATCATAGAAGTTATAGCATAGAATATAAACTCTTAATTATAAAAATGGACATATAATAATACAACATTATTGCCATTAGGGCATATTTACAACTGGGCCCTCTCAAAGTGGTAAAAGCATACGTCTTGCTTTTGTTGTATTGATTGTGTTGGAGTACAAAGAACATGATCTACCTCGAGATCGCATGTGAATGTATGCTTCTCTACCGTAAGAGCTAAAACCCCTCGGCTTATATAGAGACCGAAGGTATCTAGGGTTACATGTAGGTCGGTTACATCTAGGGATAAACATGCGAAAGATTCAAATGTATCTTAGAGTATGCACCAAGTCTTTCAAGGATTCCATCTTGAGCTTACCTTGGGGCATGGCAGTCTTGGCCCATTCGTTAATGATTTAGGGGTCCTCGTCCTGGCCCACTATGATGGGGATGACATAGTTAGCACTTCCTATGGTCCAGAACACCATCACCATATATGAGAAATTTTGAAGGATTATAATTTTATAAAACTCCACTGAATCAAAGAGGCCCTTGGAGAACGGTATCAATTTGTTTGGATATTATGGTTTGCTTAAATGGCCAAATTCTACGTATTTCGAAGATCTTCGTGGAACAACTGATTTAGTGTTTATGCACAATTTGTGTTCTAAATGATAGGTTGTTGCATTGTAGAAACTAAAACAAATAGATCATAAGACGGTAATGGTTTCCAGTTGAGACTCAATATATTTAATTCTGGTGTGGTGAATCTTAAATATAAAATTATTTAACTTTCCAGTGTAACAAAAATCTTGTTTACCACCATGATATCTACCATAACCCATACAAAAACAAAAAAAACAAAATTCATAGTTTTGCACAAAGTCAGATCTGTAACGTGCCTGGTAAGTGGTCCAACAGAAAAGTGAGACACAAGTTGACATCGATCTATAAGGCCACATAACACATTCCCATTAAAAGTTCTCCCAGAAAAGAAATGGGTGATTTCAAACAACAAGCATAAGGTGCCTTCTTTTATGGGCCAACATATTTTCACAAATATGCAAAGATTGTGTATCTTTCCATTAAAAGGAGTTAGAGTACTTGAACAAAGGATTGGTGTGACACATGCTACGAGCGCCAGGGCATTACATGGCTACTAGAGCATACCAGGAGAGGGGGATCCTCAACCCCACAAGGACTAAGGACTACGCCTCAGGGAGGATGGTAGTCAATCCTGTAGCACCGGCCCTCTCCTATAGCCATGCTTGGTCTTGGATTTCCTGTAGGACACGTGATGTGGAAGGCCGCATGCCATCAAAGATGCATGCATTGCGGTGACACCATAGACACCATGCAGTGAACATGATGAGAGAGGAGAGCCTACGATGATGGCCATTAGGGGCATGGTGGGAGGTTGCCATCCACCACTCAGAGAAGGTCACCGTGTTGCCGGGGATCAAACTTGTGGAATGGCACCAGGACAACACATCATGCCACACCTACCACGAGAAGGGGCAACTTGCGAGCAAATGGTGTAGATCTTCCGATTCTTGATCGCAAAGAACACATGTGGCACCCCGGATCAGAGCAACCGGTTTACCTTGCATTGCCAGCCCATAGGCCATGTCTTCTAGCAACACACAACATCTTGGTATAGAATACAACTGCTTTCTTGATGCTAGCGGAACATAGTTCATATTACAACAAGTTAGGAGGCCAAGTGGCACACACGGTGCGGCTGAACAATATGTACATTATTTAATGAACATTAGGGGGCCTCGATCATGACGACTACGCGACAACGGAACAACAACGAAGCGGGACTCCATAGCATAAGTACACCGATGTGAACACGATCTAGACTCGAACAGCACTCCGTTCAACCGAACCTTTCCTGAAATCTGGCATGACACGCCAGGTCAGTACATTGAATGTACTTCCAAGCTCACAACAAGCATAAACATAGACAACCAATATAATGATATTAACCAATTTAATCATCAATGCAAGATCATGCTATGAATGTAGTGAATCAAATCTCGTGCCTCAAGTCCCACGGACTTGCTTACCAACGGGTTGCCACACAACCAAACTATGATCTTTCTCAGATCAACAAAACGACCAACATCTTGGTCATCAACATCAACATGGTTCTTCAACCATCATCTTTTCAACCGTGACATGTTATTTTAGTATGCAATATTTACTTAAAATGTTGACCCATGGTGTGACCTACTTTCGAGCGTGTCCGTAACCGTGGACTCGGCTATCAGTAGATTTAATACATTCTGCAGAGGTAGCACACTATACCCACACCAAGGAACCCATGGCCTCGCACTCCCTTTTAGGTGGACCAACGTCATTCCAACAAAACCCCTCCATTGCCACAACACTCTCCCGGCCACTCCGACTAACTCCCCACTGGGCTAAGTCATGGGTGGCCTCGTGTCTACCCCAGACACCAACAACCACCGTTGTGGAAAAAGGTCCCAAACGGGGATAAGGTACCATAACAACATCAACGGGCACACAAGGTTATGTCTGCTTACCGGGACAGGGTACCGCACGCCCATAACCTTCCCTCGTTGGAGGAACCGACCAGAGGCATGACAACGGACCGAATAAAGGCCTTCCCATAAAGGAAAATGTTGTTGTGCTGGGAAAAACTCGATTCAGTGGCACCATGACCTGATCAAGTATATGTTCAAGTTGATTTATTATCAGGTTCAACTTAAGATAAAAATGACCGGTGTCATGACATGCGATGCGAATGCACTCATATAACATGCTTCACTAATCATCAGAATCATTCCGGGTCAACTTATATCAAGCACTAAACAAACAGTTCAAAACCTCATGGCACTTTTTAGTTCATGTTTATGAAGCAACTAATCATGGCAAAAACTTAGCATAATAGTTTTCTTTACTCAATAAAATATTCTTTAAACTAGTCCCCTTATAAGCAAATTATTTCTCCATAGACTATCATCACTTATAATCACTTAAATCTAACTTAGTTAACTCTTAACTTTCTGTAAATCAACATACCCACATGGATAAGCTTGCAACAGAATGAAAATAATTATTTAACTAGGTGATTTAAATGCATGAACTAATTTAACCATTCAAGTTGAAAAATAAATCACAAATATTGCAATGACACCATGAAAGTGTTGTTGTGGCTTGCCTTAGTGCAGGTGAGGGTCACACTCTCCCTGGTGATCCTCAAGACAAGCTTCACCTTCCGAAAACAATTATAAACACAAAAAGAAAACATCAAGAACCCTTCTGAAATTTACCAGAAAATCTAGGCAGCAGGGAAAAATTCCACCTTTGGTGTGCGGCTAGAGATTTTGATACAGAACATAATGCAAAAAGAATAATTTCATTTGGACTTATGTTTAAAAAGTTGTGGCTATTTGAAGGGTTCTGGAATTATTTAAATTTTGAATTTAAATAAATAGAACGGGGGGGGTGACGTCGAAGACGTAAACCCCATGGGGCACCTCCACTCGTACCGCTTCGGGAGCGTACAGAGTGGCTGACTAGTAGGCCCCGCTAGTCAGGTGAGCGGGAGGGGGAGAAAGAGATAGAGGGCGGCGGGGCTCCGCCGGAGCACATGCCGGCGAGGAGGGCTCCTTGGCCAAAACTGGAGGAAGGGATCAAAAGAGGGGACGCAGGCGCACCTGCCCATACCCGTAGGTTATCTAGGGGTAGTCGGACGGTGTCGGAAATGGCCTCTCCAGCGGCAACAAAAGGCAGAGGTCGCCAGACTTGAAGATGACGACGACTAGAGGCAGCACCAAGTGCTCCAACCGGGCAGAACGGCACCACCAAGGCACGACGGAGGCCCTGGAAGGGTCGCCTGGGCTTGGGAGGGGTTGTAGTGGCGCGGACGGACATAGGGGATCGCCAGTGAGCTCGAGCTCAGGGACGGCGGCACAAGGCCTGCCCGGCCGGGCCATGGCTTTCTACAGGTTTGTGGAGTGTGTGTGAGCAGTGGATGATGCTCGAGGAGGCTGGGGAGAGCTCTATTTATAGCCGAGCGACAAGAGGAGCCCGGGCTCCGCCGGAGGACACCTAGACGATGAGCCCGGCGATGAGCGGAGTCAGTGAGAGAGGGGAAGGCGACGCAATTCATGCAGGAACTCTGGGCGCGCGGTGACGAGCACAGGAGCGAGGAGAAGGCAACGAACATAGTGCGCAGCGCACTGTTGGGTTGGCCGGACCGCGCCCGTGCTCCCTGTGGTGAGCTCCGGCATCGGTGAGCGCCAGGGTGAAGTTAATGGCGTCGGGACGGTGATGGTGGCAGGGTTTGGCAAGGTTTGGTAGGCGGGGAAGCGATCGCGCGAGCAACAGAGGCTCGGGCGCGAAGCAAAGCGCGTCGGCTGCATGCCAGCACGCTTGGTCGAACGCGATCACCACATGAAATCTGGCCTCATGTCGAGCTAAGCCTAAACTCCATGTCTGGCATGTTATCCGTGGTAGATTTAGAGGTTACCACACTTGGGTTTGAGCTCAGACGCAGTGAACATGATTTTTACTTCACTGCAAGTTACTGGACAGTAACTTTGAGAGCTTGATGTGGTTAAACGGCTGGGAGTTGGGAGTTGTGCTTTGGTGGTTAGCAATGAGCTAGGGGGTAGTGATGCACAAGAAAATGCAGCACCAATGGAGCAACTAAAATGGTAGTTGCTATAGAAACTACCATTTCTGTCCAGAACAGAAAATAATTTCTGTAGCAAAAATATTTCAAAAGTGGTGTGATAGTTTTGCTGAGGGAGGTGCCCTAGGGTTCAAAGGATTTTTGTAAATTTTCTCAGATTTTTGTGGTCAAGAAAAATAGGGGTGGCTTTGGAGCACAAGTTTCTGTTTAGGGTTTTTTTGAGAGGAAAATGAATATTTTTCATTAAAGAAAAATATCCATGACATTATTTTGAGGTAGAACAGAGAGGAAATGATGGTTTGGAGGAGGAGTGAGCCACTTGGGTGAAATCCAAGGTGATGCCCAAGTGTTTTAAGTCCAACTGAAATGATTCAAACTCAAAATTCAAATCAAAACCCAACTGAAAACCAAAAGAGGAAAGAGGGCGAAAACCAGCTATCACAAACCTCCCCCACTTAGGATGAATCTCGTCCTCGAGATTCGGTTGCTCGGGAAAACAATTCTAGATAATTTGCCTTTAGAAATTCTTGGTGCTCCCAGGTTGCTTCTGCCTCTGTATGATACTCCCACTAGACCTCGTAAAATTTTCTCGTCTTGCTTCGAGTGACCCTTTCCATCTCATCCAAAATTTTTAACGGTCTGTCTTCATACATTAAATCCTTAGCCAGTTCTATTTCTGTCATAGCGGTCCTTTTCTCGGGCGGTGATATGCATCGTCTCAACTGGGAGACATGGAACACGTTGTGCACTTCTGACAATTCTGGCGGTAGCTTTAACTAATATGCAACAGTACCCACTCTGGACATAACCGGGAATGGACCAATAAACCTAGGTGCCAATTTTCTGCGAGTCTGAAACCTTATTATTCCCTTCATAGGAGTGACTCTGAGGTACACTTGTTCTCCGGGCTCGAAACTGACCCGTCGATGCTTTGCATCATAATAGCTCTTTTGTCGGGATTTGGCCAGTCGCAGACAGACTCTGATTTCTTGTACTTGTCTTTCAGCTTCCATCATGAGGTCTATTCCGAAGAGACGGCTATCCCCGGTTTGAGACCAATTCAGTGGGGTGCGGCACTTACGGCCATACAAAGCCTCATATGGTGACATTTTTAAACTGGCCTGGAAACTGTTGTTGTAGGAGAACTCAGCATACGGCAGACAGTCTGCCCACTTAGGCCCTTGGGCCAAGGCACATGGTCGTAGCATATTTTCAAGTATTTGGTTTACCCGTTCAGTCTGCCCATCGGTCTGAGGATGGTAGGCGGTACTATATTTCAGTGTTGTTCCCAAAGCTTGATGGAGACGGGACCAGAAAGCGGATGTAAATAGGGATCCCCGGTCAGAAGTGATCGTTCGAGGAACGCCATGTAAACTGACTATTCTTAACACATATAATTGTGTGAGCTGATCAGCACGGTATGTGGTTCTGATGGGAATGAAATGTGCTACCTTGGTTAACATATCCACTATGACCCATACTGCGTCATTGCCTCGCTGAGTTTTTGGTAGCCCGGTGATAAAATCCGTGCAAATGTCATCCCACTTCCATTGTGGAACGGGCAACGGTCGGAGGAGTCCGGCTGGTTTCTGGTGCTCTGCCTTTACTTTATTGCATATGTCGCAGCAGGCCACAAAATATGCTATGTCCTTCATTCCATCCCACCAGAATATTTTGCGAAGGTCTTCGTGCATTTTAGTACCTCCCGGGTGGATATAATACGAGGATTCGTGTTCTTCAGATCGTATTTTCTTCCTTAAACCTTCTTGACTTGGTACACAAATCCTCCCGCGGAACCGCAGTGTACCTAGATGGTCCTTGGAAAAATCCGAGGTCTGTCCTGCTAGCATGTGCTTGACATATTTTTGTAAGATTGTGTCATACAGCTGGGCCTTGCGAATCTCATCCTCGAGGGTAGGAGTCATTACCATAACATTAGCAAGACCAGCTTCAACTATGACCAGATTGAGCTGAGCAATTTCTTCTTGTAGTTCGGAAGGCATAGTTGCCATTATGGCATTTAAAGTGACGAGCTTTCTGCTGAGTGCATCGGCCACCACATTGGCCTTACCCGGGCGGTAATTAATTCCAAGGTCATAGTCCTTGACTAACTCAAGCCATCTGCATTGGCGGATATTCAAATCTGGCTGAGTGAATATATACTTGAGGCTTTTGTGGTCGGTAAATATTTGGCACCTTTTTCCAATGAGATAGTGCCTCTAGATTTTTAGAGCATGAACCAGCGCGGCCAATTCCAGATCATGAGTAAGATAGTTCCCTTCGTGGGGTCGCAGCTGACGAGAGGCATAAGCTACTACCTTGCCATCTTGCATAAGTATGAATCCAAGACCCTGTCTGGAAGCATCACAGTATACCTCAAAGCTGCGGTAGATGTCTGGAAGTGTCAACACAGGGGCTGAGGTCAATCTGATTTTCAGCTTGCTGAAACTTTTCTCACAATCCTCAGTCCATTCAAATTTCTTATCCTTTTTGAGAATCTCTGTCATTGGCTTGGCAATTTTAGAGAAACCTTCAATGAACCGGCGATAGTATCCGGCTAATCCAAGGAAACTCCGGATTTGAGACACTCTTGTGGGTGCCAACCAATCAAGCGCGTCTTTTACTTTGCTTGGATCCATGGCTATACCTTCCGCGGATAGTATGTGCCCAAGGAATCCAACTTGCTTGAGCCAAATATCACATTTACTGAACTTGGCGTACAGTTGATGGTCACAGAGTCTTTTTAAGACCGCTCGAGGTGTCCTTTGTGCTCGTCTTCACTTGTTGAGTATATGAGAATATCATCGATAAAAACCACCACAAATTTATCGAGGAAATCCATATAATACTTTATTCATCACGTGCATGAAGAAAGCAGGGGCACTGGTGAGGCGGAAGGACATAATAGTATATTCATAAAGACCATACCGAGTGGTGAATGCGGTCTTAGGAATATCTTCCTTTTTAATCTGGAGTTGGTGGTATCCGGTCCTCAAATCAATCTTGGAGAATACTTTGGCCCCACTGAGTTGATCAAATAAGTCATAAATCCTGGGTAGTGGATATTTGTTTTTGATGGGGACATCATTTAGCTGACGGTAATATACACACATACGGAGACTTCCATCTTTCTTATCCACGAATATAGCAGGTGATCCCCATGGCGAGGAACTGGGACGGATATAACCTTTTTGGAGCATCTCATCAAGCTGTTTCTTTAGCTCCACTAATTCTGATGACGGCATTCGATAATACTTCTTGTATAACAGTGCTATTCCGAGCTCAAGATCGATTGCAAATTCGAGCTCTCGGTCTGGTGGCATGCCTGGTAGCTCTTTTGGGAATACATCGGGAAACTCACTGACTACATGAATTAATTCCAACTCAGCCACATCGGCAAAAACCATTTCTTTCTGTGGTACGCTCCTACGGGGCATGGAATTTTGTAGCTTGCCCTTCTAGACAAGTCAAGGTGACTTCTCGGGTTGCACAGTTAATACAGACTTGGTATTGTGTCAACCAATTCATTCCCAAAATGATGTCCTACTCAACAGACTCTATGACTATCAAGGAAGCAGGAAAGTGGACTTTTTTGATATTTATTTCCAGATCACGGCAGACCAGATTGCTTATCAGCAAAGATCCCAGTGATTGTACTAGCATATTCTTGCTCAAAATCGAACAAGGAAATTTGTTTTGGGCAACAAAACTCCGCGAAATAAAAGAGTGGGAAGCCCCAGAGTCAAATAAAATTACGGCAGGTATGCTATTAACTAAAAACATACCAATGACGACTTTGGGTTTCTCTTGGGCTTCGTCTGCAGAGAGGGCGTGGACTTGGCCGGTGATGTTTTCCTGGAAAGGGTATGCCCCCATATAATTGACTTGTGAAAGCACAAGTGCTCCCTGGGTGATTTTGGTAATTAATGACAACATATCCCTTGTTGGACTAACACCTTTACCTAGTACGTTTCAGATAAGTTCAACAATGAAGTGGCATGGACTAAAGGATGTGGAACCCCTTCAAGATGCTAAGGACAAAGGATTGGCTAAAGCTTCAAGCTCAAGACTCTACATTTTCTATTTTAGTGATCCAAGATCACATTGAGTCTATAGGAAAAGCCAATACTATCAAGAAGGGATGAGGTGTTGCTTAATGAGGTTCTTGCTTCAAAGTGCTTAGTGATATGCTCCAAAACCCTCAACTACTTTCTCACATCCACATATGATCTAAACCAAAAGTCAAACTCGGCCATACCGATTCTTTCTATCCGGCGCCACCGAGTTCAGATGTCATAGCCACTGCCACAAACCCTAGGCAAATCGGTTTCACCGATAGGGATCTCGGTCTCACCGAGATGGGATTGCAATCTCTCTGTATGTCCATTACCAAAATTGGTCTTACCGAGTTTGTGTAACCGGTCCTACCGAGATTGCAATGTAAACTCTCTGGTTCCCTTTTTATAACATTTCGGTCTCACCGAAATGAGCGAATCGGCCCCACCGAGTTTACCTGACCAACTCTCTGGTTAGCTTATTACCAAAATCGGTCTCGCCGAGATTGTGTAATCGGTCTCACCGAGATTATGTTATGCCCTAACCCTAACCATATCGGTCCTACCGAGTTGCATGTCGGTCCCAGCGAAAACCCTAACGGTCACTAGATTTGCTGAATCGGTCCGACCGAGTTTCTCAATTCGGTCCCACTGAGATTGGCAAGTTGTGTGTAACGGATAGATTTTGTGTGGAGGCTATATATACCCCTCCACCTCCTCTTTATTCGTGGAGAGAGCCATCAGAACGAACCTACACTTTCAACTTACATTTTCTGAGAGAGAACCACCTACTCATGTGTTGAGACCAAGATATTCCATTCCTACCATATGAATCTTGATCTCTAGCCTTCCCCGAGTTGCTTTCCACTCAAATCTTCTTACCACCAAATCCAAATCCTGAGAGAGAGAGAGAGTTGAGTGTTGGGGAGACTATCATTTGAAGCACAAGAGCAAGGAGTTCATCATCAACACACCATTTGTTACTTCTTGGAGAGTGGTGTCTCCTAGATTGACTAGGTGTCACTTGGGAGCCTCCGACAAGATTGTGGAGTTGAACCAAGGAGTTTTTAAGGGCAAGGAGATCGCCTACTTTGTGAAGATCTACCGCTAGCGAGGCAAGTCCTTCATGGGCGACGGCCATGGTGGGATAGACAAGGTTGATTCTTCGTGGACCCTTCTAGGGTGGAGCCCTTCGTGGACTCGCGCAGTCGTTACCCTTCGTGGGTTGAAGTCTCCATCAACATGGATGTATGATAGCACCACCTATCGGAACCACGACAATAACATCCGTGTCTCCAATTGCGTTTGAATTCTCCAGTCCCATCCCTTTACATTCTTGCAAGTTGCATGCTTTACTTTCCGCTGCTCATATACTTTTTGCATGTTTGCTTGATATGTATTGTGATTGTCAAACTTGTGCCAAAACTCCACTTAAACTTAAAGAAATTAAAAACTGCCACTTTTAGCACCTAGTGTCTAATCACCCCCCCCCCTCTAGACTCCTCTTCTCGATCCTCTCAATTGGTATCAGAGATTTGGTATCCATTTCTTTAGTTTAATCACCATTGGAGGAAGATGGATGGGTCTACTTTGGGGAGTCGTAGACATAGAGTGCCTATACTTGATGGAGAGTATTTTCATGAGTGGAAAAATGAGATGCTTGTGATTTTCAATCAATATCATTTAAACAAGTACATTGTAGCCCTTGTGCACCTCATGTTGATCCTATGCATCCTACCCTTGATGAGTCAATTGACATGATCGGGAATCTTAGAACTATTAATCTTATCACTAGAGGCTTGCCTAGAAACTTGATTAGAAACTTGCATACTCTTGAGTGTGCCTACACTATATGGAAATTTCTTGAGGAACGATTTCCGGATTATTCCTTGAAGAATCTAGACGGAATTCTCCATAAGTCTATTGCATTGAGTAAGATGATTTCTAATGATCCTATGTTTGGTGATTGTCTATTTGAACTTACAAATCTTATGCTTGCCAAAAGACATGTTGGAATTATTAGTGATATTATTTCCGAAGCTATTAAAATTCATAAAGAAGATCATTGTCAAACTCACTCTAACGAATCACCCTCTCTAGGATTTGATCCACCTCATGACAATGTTGAACATGGATACTATCATGAGGATGGTGATAGAGACTTTGATCTTGATGATGCAATGAGACACTTTGGTCTTATGGCAAATCTTCGGGTATATATGGCAGGAGGAAAGGAATGGGTTCTTGACAGTGGGTGTACCGATCACATGACCGGAGATAAAGACATGTTTCGTGAGCTTGCGAAAAACGATGGTCCTCGAAAGTACGTCACTTTCGGTGACAACTCAAAGGGTAAGGTGGTTGGCCTTGGTAAGGTGGCCATATCACATGATAGCTTCATTCAAAATGTTATGCTCGTTGAATCTCTTGGCTACAAGTTACTTTCAGTATCTAGACTTGCTGATTTCGGTTTCAATGTCCTATTTACTAAAGTAGATTGCCAAGTGTTTCGTAGAGATAATCATAAAATGGTCTTTACCAGTATACGTAGAGGTGATCTTTACATTGTTGATTTCACTAAAAAGGCTCAACCTAGAACTTGCTTTATTGCTAAATCCTCTAAAGGTTGGTTATGGCATAGACGATTAGGTCATGTTGGCATGCGAAATCTTGACAAGCTTATTAAAGGAAATCATATCCTTGGTGTTAACGATGTCATATTTGATAAGGATAGACTTTGCAGTGCTTGTCAGGAAGGTAAACAAGTTGGAGGAAGGAATCCCGTAAAGAACATCATGACCACAAGGAGGCCACTCGAGCTACTTCACATGGATCTCTTTGGTCCCAATGCTTACAAGAGTCTCAATGGAAATTCTTTTGGTCTAGTTATAGTTGATGATTTTTCAATATTTACGTGGGTGTTCTTTCTCGATGATAAATCGCAGGTCCAAAAGATCTTCAAAAACTTCGCTAGGAAGGCCCAAAATCAATTTGAAGTGAAGATCAAGAAGGTTCGCAGCGACAACAGAATGGAGTTCAAGAACGCAAACGTGGACACCTTTCTTGATGAAGAAGGGATTTCACATGAGTTCTCGACTACGCACACACCTCAACAAAATGGAGTTGTTGAGAGGAAGAATCGGACGCTCATTGAAATGGCAAGAACGATGCTTGATGAGTACAAGACACTGAAACACTTTTGGGCAGAAGCGGTTGAGACAACTTGTCATGCAACAAATCACTTGTATCTTCACAATACTCGGCAAGACGGCATACAAGCTCCTCACCGGTAACAAACCCCAAGTTGGATACTTTTGAGTATTTGGTTCAAAGTGCTACGTTCTTGATAAGCATCATCGTTCTAAATTTTCTTCTAAGTCCCATGAAGGTTTCCTACTTGGTTATGGCTCAAACTCTCACACTTATTGTGTGTACAACAATTTCACTCGAAAGGTTGAAGAAACGGTAGATGTGAAGTTTGATGAATCTAACGGCTCGCAAGTAGAGCAATTGCCAATTGATGTATGAGACAAAGACCCCTCAGAAGCAATCCAAGACTTGTCTATTGGCAAGATTCGTCCAACGGAGGTGAAGGAGAGTACCTCATCCGTCCAAGCAGAAGCTTCTACCTCACGACAAGGTGAACCAAGAGTTGATACGGAAGCATCCACAAGTGGGACACACCAAGATGAAGAAAACGAGGAAGTACACCAAGAACGTCAACAACCTCCTTCTCCACTATGACAAGAGAACAACAACGCCGACAAAGAAGAAGGACAAGAAGAAGAACAAGATGAAGAAGATGCTCAATCATGACCCAAGAAAAAGCTTTCACGAGTTCGAGCAAGAATTGCTAAAGACCATCCCGTCGAGCAAATATACGATGATATCCAAACCGGGAGAATCACTCGCTCTAGAACTCGTTTAGCTAACTTTTGTGAACACTATTCATTCATCTCTAGCATTGAACCTATGAAGGTTGAAGAAGCATTGGAAGATCAAGACTGGATAAACGCTATGCATGAAGAGCTACACAACTTTGAGAGGAATCAAGTTTGGACATTGGTTGAGAAGCCCGACAACAACCACAACATCATCGGTACCAAATGGGTGTTTTGCAACAAGCAAGATGAAGATGGACAAGTAGTTCACAAAAAAGCACGTCTCGTCGCCCAAGGCTACACACAAGTCGAAGGTATGGACTATGATGAGACTTATTCTCCCATTGCTAGACATGAGTCCATTCGCATCTTATTTGCCTATGCTAATCACCATGATATCACCTTGTACCAAATGGACATCAAAAGTGCTTTTCTAAATGGTGAAATAGAGGAGGAAGTTTATGTTAAACAACCTCCTGGCTTTATCAACCCTAATAAACCTAATCATGTCTACAAACTTCGCAAAGCTCTTTATGGTGTTAAACAAGTTCCTAGAGCTTGCTATAAATGCTTAACCAAGTTCCTTATTGAAAAAGGCTTTGAAATTGGAAAAATTGATTCTACAATTTTTACTAAAAGGGTCAATCGAGAATTATTTGTATGCAAAATTTATGTCGATGATATTATATTTGGATCAACTAACCCTCAGTTTAGTTAGAAGTTTGGAAAGCTAATGTCGAAGAAGTTTGAGATGTCGATGATGAGTGAACTCAAATTCTTTCTTGGGTTGCAAATCAAGCAAACTAAGGAAGGTACTTTTGTCTCTCAAATGAAGTACACCAAGGACTTATTCAAGAAGTTCAATATGCAAGAATGCAAAGGTATGTCTACACCCATGCCTACTAGTGGACATCTTGATTTGACCAAAGATGGTGAACCGGTTGATCAAAAGGTTTATCTCTCTATGATTGGTTCATTGTTATACCTATGTGCTTCACGTCCCGATATCATGCTAAGTGTGTGCATGTGTGCACGATATCAAGCTGCATCTAAAGAACGTCATTTTAAGGCCATGAAATTGATAGTGAGATACTTAATTCATACACCAAATTTTGGCATTTGGTATCCTAAGAGGGCCTCTTTCGATCTTGTTGGCTACTCCGACTCGGACTATGCCGGTGACAAGGTTGATAGAAAGTCCACTTCGGGTACTTGTCAATTCCTTGGTAGATCTCTTGTGTCTTGGTCTTCCAAGAAACAAAACTCGGTATCCTTATCCATCGCCGAAGTGGAATTCATTGCCGCTGGTTCATGTTGTGCTCAATTACTTTGGATGACCCAAACTCTTAAAGATTATGGGATATATGTGAAACATGTTCCATTACTTTGTGACAATGAGAGTGCTATCAAGATTGCTCACAATCCCGTGCAACATTCTTGAACTAATCATATTGAAGTTCGTCATCATTTAATTCGAGGTCATGTTGCCAAAGGGGACATTAATCTTAAGCATGTTCGCACCAAGAAACAATTAGCGGATATTTTCACTAAACCTCTTGATGAGAAAGTGTTTTGCAGGTTGAGAGGTGAATTGAACATGATTGATGGTTCAAACATGGAGTAGGAACTCCATTTGATACATGAAAGACATGGGACTATGACCAATCCTTGATATTTCTCTTATGATGATAATCTTACGTCTTGGATATATTTGCACTTTGCATGTTATCTAACCCTTGTAGGTACTTGGATGAATCTAAATCTATGAGATTGCAACTCACTCACATCTTGAGCAATCTCTACATCACCAAGTCTCTACATAATGGTGGTTGAAGACAAGGAATCATGAAACCATTCAAACATATCCTTTGACAAATTTATTATTGAGATTCATGATTGTCATCTTGGATACACAAGTGCTCTTCCTTGCAAAAACTAACCCATGTAGGTAGATGGACTCAAATTCCAGGTGATGCTCCCAACTTTTGATGAGCCACATCAACCTTGAGCAACCCACACAAGTTCAACTACATGATCACGATCAACACCACCACCCAAGGTATGTTATTCCATCTTACAGAAGCTTTACTTCAAGACATGAGTCAAAGCAACTCGACAAGATGTGAATACATCAAGATGCTTAAACGAAAAATGGTAACCCCATTTTGAGCTTAAACGATGAGTATGACCTATGATCAAGTGATCTCACTTGACTCCTAAGTCAATATACTCTAACATAGGTGACTTTGTTGCCGACCAATTCTAGATGAAGTTCTCTTGGGTTCTTTTTTGTGCACTTGCATTTGTCTCATGCATATTTATTCCCCCTTTTCAAAAAAAGGGCTTCATCTAGATTTCTTTTTAGTTTCTTCTCCTTTATTTTCTATTCTGCTTTCCCTGCATCCAATTCCTTGCAAATCCTTGTGAGATCTTACTTGCCTAGTGAGATGAGGTGTCAAATGATTTCTCTGTGATGAACTCGGTCACACCGGTCTATTGTTTTTGGTCTAATCGAATCCTTTCAGTGCAACTGAAGCATACAACTCGGTGCCACCGATTTCACTACAGGAAAGACATTTTGCCACTTGTTCCTACATCACTTCTGATCCAGCTCCACTCAATGATTCTTGTCCTCTACCAGCATCACATTTAACTTGTTGCTTTGCTTCTGTGACTCAGGGACCAAACCCATTCATGACAAATTCCAGAAGACCCTTCTTGGAAATTGATGTCAAAGGGGGAGAGAGCGATCACATCAAAGCTTAATCATATCTCTAGGGGGAGAGAATACTCAAGGAGAGAGTAATCTTCAAGGATCCCAGATGCTTGGTGTTCAAGAGGAGAGATGTTACATGTCTTCTTGAGGGGAAAGACATGCTCATATGTGCTTATTTGCATTTGCTCTGATATTTTGTTCCCTATCTTCTCCTAGTATCCCATGCTAGATTCAGAGGGAGCAAGACATTCAAGGGAAAGAAATTCTTTAAATTCATTGCACATCTTTACCTTTGGGGATATGTCTATATCCAATTTGGTACTTGGTACTCACTCTCTACATGTCATCCCAGTCTTGGTATTCTTGTGGTTTATTCTTGTTTTCTCTAGCCAGTAGATGCATCTGTGTTATCTAACCTTATTTTCATAGGTTCATTCCATCCTAAGCCAACTCAAGACCACAAAGGTAAGTATATGCATCACAGTCATGTGTATGAGGAATTCTTGCTGATGTACATACTGTTTGCAAGAAGGACTCATGAGCATGCAGGTACATTTCCCACAATTCTTTGCTCTGATGCATATAGCCAAGATACATGTAACACATTGCCTACTCTGTCATGATTATGCATTCACATGCCTCTATATTCCATATTCACACGATTGCATAGATGTAGGGGGAGCCCATGGATGTTACATGTCTTTCCAAAGCTTCACTCGTTATTCACTATATGTCCTCTATCTAAAGCTTTGATGTATGTTGTCATCAATTACCAAAAAGGGGGAGATTGAAAGCACAAGTGCTCCCTGGGTGATTTTGGTAATTAATGACAACATATCCCTTGTTGGACTAACACCTTTACCTAGTATGTTTTAGATAAGTTCAACAATGAAGTGGCATGGACTAAAGGATGTGGAACCCCTTCAAGATGCTAAGGACAAAGGATTGGCTAAAGCTTCAAGCTCAAGACTCTACATTTTCTGTTTTAGTGATCCAAGATCACATTGAGTCTATAGGAAAAGCCAATACTATCAAGAAGGGATGAGGTGTTGCTTAATGAGGTTCTTCCTTCAAAGTGCTTAGTGATATGCTCCAAAGCCATCAACTACTTTCTCACATCCACATATGACCTAAACCAAAAGTCAAACTCAGCCATACCGATTCTTTCTATCTGGCGCCACCGAGTTCAGATGTCATAGCCACTGCCACAAACCCTAGGCAAATCGGTTTCACCGATAGGGATCTCGGTCTCACCGAGATGGGATTGCAATCTCTCTGTATGTCCATTACCAAAATTGGTCTTATCGAGTTTGTGTAACCGGTCCTACCGAGATTGCAATGTAAACTCTCTGGTTCCCTTTTTGTAACATTTCAGTCTCACCGAAATGAGCGAATCGGCCCCACCGAGTTTACCTGACCAACTCTCTAGTTAGCTTATTACCAAAATCGGTCCCACCAAGTTTGTGTAATTGGTCTCATCGATATTACGTTATGCCCTAACCCTAACCATATCGGTCCTACCGAGTTGCATGCCGGTCCCACCGAAAACCCTAACGGTCACTAGATTTGCTGAATCGGTCCGACCGAGTTTCTCAATTCGGTCCCACCAAGATTGGCAAGTTGTGTGTAATGGTTAGATTTTGTGTGGAGGCTATATATACCCCTCCACCTCCTCTTCATTCATGGAGAGATCCATCAGAATGAACCTACACTTCTAACTTACATTTTCTGAGGGAGAACCACCTACTCATGTGTTGAGACCAAGATATTCCATTCCTACCATATGAATCTTGATATCTAGCCTTCCCCAAGTTTCTTTCCACTCAAATATTCTTTCCACCAAATCCAAATCCTGTGAGAGAGAGTTGAGTGTTGGGGAGACTATCATTTGAAGCACAAGAGCAAGGAATTCATCATCAACACACCATTTGTTACTTCTTGGAGAGTGGTGTCTCCTAGATTGGCTAGGTGTCACTTGGGAGCCTCCGACAAGATTGTGGAGTTGAACCAAGGAGTTTGTAAGGGCAAGGAGATCGCCTACTTCGTGAAGATCTACCGCTAGTGAGGCAAGTCCTTTGTGGGCGACGACCATGGTGGGATAGACAAGGTTGCTTCTTCGTGGACCCTTCTTGGGTGGAGCCCTCCGTGGACTCGCGCAGCCGTTACCCTTCGTGGCTTGAAGTCTCCATCGACATGGATGTACGATAGCACCACCTATCGGAACCATGAAAAAAACATCCGTGTCTCCAATTGCGTTTGAATTCTCCAGTCCCATCCCTTTACATTCTTGCAAGTTGCATGCTTTACTTTCCGCTGCTCATGTATTATTTGCATGCTTGCTTGATATGTATTGTGATTGTTAAACTTGTGCCAAAACTCCACTTAAACTTAAAGAAATTAAAAACTGCTACGTTTAGCATCCAGTGTCTAATCACCCCCCCTCTAGACACCTCTTCTCGATCCTCTCAACTTGTAGCCTGAATGGAGGGTTATTCCTGCCACCCTTGGGACACTGTCTGGCGTAATGTCCGGTATGCCCACAACTGAAACAGGAATTGTTGTGCTGGCATTCTTCTCGCACCGGGTTGGTTACGACATTCTTGACTTGCGTAGGGGCCTTGTTGATATTTTGCTGCCAATTGGGCTTGTACTCTACTTGCGGTTGCTGCCAAGTATGATCCTTTTGCATAGGCTAAACCTCCTTCCTTGGTTCAAACTTGCGCTTGTGATCATTATTTGAAGTCTTGTTGTCGTGTATCAGTTTGTGCTCCCTCTCAGCCATGAGGGCCTTGTTTACCAGAGTTTGGAAATCGGTGAAATCAAACATGCTGTGGGTGCATCGGAGATGTTGATTTAGTCCTCCAAGAAAACAGTTAATCTTCCTTTCTTCGGTGGCCACATCATGAAGAGAATAGCAGGCCAAATGATTGAACTTATTCAAATATTCACTCATATACTGACTCCCTTGGAGGAGCGTGAGGAATTCACGCTGCTTGACATTCATAACTCCAGCAGGAATATGATATTTACGGAACCGATCCTAGAATTTTACCCAGGTGATTTCTTCATCAGTAGGCCACATAGCTTTTTCATTTTCCCACCATATTGCAGCAGCGCCTTCAAGATAATGGGTTGCAAATGGGACTTTTTCATTTGTATCAGTTTGGCAATCTCAAGTTTCTTCTCAATAGTTCGCAACCAGTCGTCTGCATCCAATGGATCAATAACCTAACTGAAACTGGGAGGGTTGGTTCTCTAAAAGTTTGACAGTTTGGAGTGATGACCGTTCTGATTTCCATTCTGTCCAACCATAGCTTGCACATTTCTCAACATTTCAAGCAGATCATTATTTCACCTTTCTTCAAACATATGGAGAATTTGCTCAGTAGAGGGTGGATTTGGCGGTGGAGGCGATGGTGGAACGTACGGCTCGGGGGAGTGTCCTGCCTGTCGTGCGGAACGACGAACAGGGGTATCCTCACGAGCATTACTACTGCTGCCTCCCCGCGTCATCCTATTGTTCTTTCCCAAGAAAACACGATCGAGATGAGCAACATCCAAAAAGAAACACAGCGGGGAAAAGCCAGTGACAAAAACCCAAAAGAAAGTGAAAGTCCGAAGGAAACCCATCAAATAAGAGAAAGTCCAACATAATTATACATAGACCCGTACATAAATGACATAACAAGTTCAACTACTCTCATACATCGAACAGAACATCATGACTCGTACGACTACATCCGTACATCAACCTGATAACTGCGAATACTCGAGCGCTCTAATGCTCTGTTGGTGCTGCGTTGTCCTCTCCTGAAGCGGACTCGGATCCTGAACTGACTGCATTAACCGTGACCTGCGGGTTAAATGTAACACGACGACGCTGCCTCAAGGGCTCTCCCTTAGGAGCAGGTGCAGGATGAGGCTGAAGCATCGGGGCTACAGGGGTGGCGAGAAGAGAAACCCACTCAGCAGGAGCACTAAGAGGGTTCAGAGTCGAGGTGCCCGAGCTACTCGGGGGAGCAACTGGTGAAACTGGTGAGCTAGAACTGGATGGAAGATAAGGAGTAAATCTCGTAGATGATGGAGTAGTGACAGCTCTAGTAGCGGCTACAGCAACACGGGCATGAGTCAGCTCTCGAGCTAGCTCGTGGATCAACAGGTAGCTGGCAGTAATGTATTGAGAAAGGTGGCTAGCAGTACTATCGGACTCCAGATGAATGGTAGGAAAACGGACACGACCATTGTCGTGCAGGGAAGGATAGTAGTAGAAACCTGGATGGTTCTGCATTAGGACCTTGTTATAGCGTAGCTCGACGAGGACCTCAAATGCAGCAAACTGGATAGCCTGATAAGCGGTAGAAGCGTAACCGCTCCTGGAAGTGGGAGTGGAAGAGGTGGAAGATGAACTGGTGCGCAGAGTAACCATGGCGTGATACTCATACACTGAATCTGACAGACGCTCCTGGTACACACGATAGACTGGGTCGCACCATGAGGATACAGTCGATGCCACATGTTGCGAAGGAGATGCAGCAATGTGTACGACATCAGCTGCAACTGGCACGGATACAACACCGGAGCCATCTATACTCACAGACATTAGTAGGTTAGAAATAAAATAACCAAGTGCATGCAAATCAACAACCAGCTAAAAATACTGTCGTCACTCAACTTTTACGCTAACTAACATCCAGTAACGCGGCGGGAGTCTAGCGTGTCCTACAGTCAGCGCGGCTCTGATACCAAGCGTTGTGGCACCCCGGCTCAGAGCAACCGGTTTACCTTGCATTGCCAGCCCAGAGGCCATGTCTTTTGGCAACACACAACATCTTGGTATAGAATACAACCGCTTTATTGATGCTAGCGGAACATAGTTCATATTACAACAAGTTAGGAGGCCAAGTGGCACACACGGTGCGGCTGAAAAATATGTACACTATTTAATAAACATAAGGGGGCCTCGATCATGACGACTGCGCAGCAGCGGAACAACGACGAAGCGGGACTCCATAGCACAGGGACACCAATGTGAACATGATCTAGACTCGAACAGCACTCTGTTCCACCAAACCTTTCCTGAAATATGGCATGACACGGCAGGTCGGTACATTGAATGTACTTGCAAGCTCACAACAAGCATAAACATAAAGACAACCAATATCATGATATTAACCAATTTAATCATCAATGCAAGATCATGCTATGAATGCAGTGAATCAAATCTCGTGCCTCAAGTCCCACGGACTTGCTTACCAACGGGTTGCCACGCAACCAAACTGTGATCTTTCTCGGATCAACAAAACGGACCAACATCTTGGTCATCAACATCAACATGGTTCTTCAACCATCATCTTTTCAAGCGTGCCATGTTATTTTAGTGTGCAAGATTTACTTAAAACATTGACCCATGGTGTGACCTACTTTCGAGCGTGTCCATAACCGTGGACTCGGCTATTGATAGATTTAATACACTCTGCAGAGGTAGCGCACTGTACCCACACCAAGAAACCCATGGCCTCGCACTCCCATTCGGGTGGACCAACCACATTCCAACAAAACCCCTCCATTGCCACAACACTCTCCCGGCCGCTCTGACTAACTCCCCACTAGGCTAAGTCATGGGTGGCCCCGTTTCTACCCCAGACACCAACGGCCACCGTCGTGGCAAAACGGTCCCAAACGGGGACAAGGTACCATAACAACATCAACGGGCACACAAGGTTATGTCTGCTTACCGTGACTTGGTACCGCACGCCCATAACCTTCCCTCGTTGGAGGTACCGACCAGAGGCATGACAACGAACCGAATAAAGGCCTTCCCATAAAGGCAAATGTGGTAGCGCTGGGAAAAACTCGATTCAGTGGCACCATGACCCGATCAACGATATGTTCAAGTTAATTTATTATCAACTTCAATTTAAGATAAAAATGACACATGTCATGACATGCCATGCAAATGAACTTATATAACATGCTTCACTAATCATCAGAATCATTCCGGGTCAACTTATATCAAGCACTAAACAAACAGTTCAAAACCTCATGGCACTTTTCAGTTCATGTTTATGCAGCAACTAATCATGGCAAAAACTTAGCATAATCATTTTCTTTACTCAATAAAATATTCTTTAAACTAGTCCCCTTATAAGCAAATTATTTCTCCATAGACTATCACCACTTATAATCACTTAAATCCAACTTAGTTAACTCTTAACTTTCTGTAAATCAATAACATACCCACATGGATAAGCTTGCAACAGAATGAAAATAATTATTTAACTAGGTGATTTAAATGCATGAACTTATTTAACTATTCAAGTTGAAAAATAAATCATAAATATTGCAATGATACCATGAAAATGTTAATGTTGCCTTAGTGCAGATGAGGGTCACACTCTCCCTGGTGATCTTCAAGACAAGCTTCACCTTCTGAAAACAATTATAAACATAAAAAGAAAACATCAAGAACCCTTCTGAAATTTACCAGAAAATCAAGGCAGCAGGGAAAAATCCCACCTTTGGTGTGCTGCTAGAGATTCAAACAAAACAGAATGCAAAAAGAATCATTTCATTTCGACTTATGGTTAAAAAGTTGTGGCTGTTTGAAATGTTCTAGAATTATTGAATTTAAATAAAAAGAACTAGGGGGGTGACGCCGAAGGCGTAAACCCCGCGATGCGCCTCCACTCATACCGCTTCGGGCACGTACAGAGTGGATGACTAGTCAGGTGAGAGGGAGGTGGAGAAAGAGACAGAGGGCAGCGGGGCTCCTCTGGAGCACACGCCGGCGAGGAGGGCTCCTTGGCCAAAACTGGAGGGAGGGATCGAAAGAGGGGACGGAGGCGCACCTGCCCGTACCCGTAGGATAGCTAGGGGTGGTAGGACGGCGTCAAAAATGGCCTCTCCAGCGGTGACAGAAGGCAGAGGTCACCGGAGTTGAAGACGATGGCGACTCGAGGCAGCACCAGGGGCTCCAACCGGGCGGAACGGCACCACCGAGGCACGGCGGAGGCCCTGGAAGGGTCGCCTGAGGTTGGGAGGGGCTGGAGTGGTGCGAACGGACAGAGAGGATCGCCGGGGAGCTCGAGCTCAGGGACGGCGGCCCGAGGCTTGCCCGGTCGGGCCACGGCTCTCTACAGGTTTGTGGAGTGTGTGAGGAGTGGATGATGCTCGAGGAGGCTGGAGAGAGCTCTATTTATAGCCGAGCGACGAGAGGTGCTCGAGCTCCGCCAGAGGACACCTAGACGTTGCGCCCAGCGATGAGCGGCGTGAGTGAGAGAGGGGAAGGCGACGCAACTCACGCGGGAACTGTGGGCGCGCGGAGACGAGCACAGGAGCGAGGAGAAGGCGACGAACATAGTGCGCAGCGCACTGTTAGGTTGGCTGGACCACGCTCGTGCTCGCTGCGGCGAGCTCCGGCGTCGACGAGCGCCAAGGTGAAGTTAATGGCGTCAGGACGGTGATGATGGCGGGGTTTGGCAAGGTTTGGCAGGCGGGGAAGCGATCACGCGAGCAACAGAGGCTCGGGCGCGAAGCAGAGCGCGTCGTTTGCATGCCAGCATGCTTGGTCAAATGCGGTCACAGTGTGAAATCTGACCTCAGGACAAGCTAAGCCTAAACTTAATGTTTGGCATGTTGTCCATGGTAGATTTAGAGGTTAGCACACTTTGGTTTGAGC
The DNA here is from genome assembly GCF_018294505.1 of Triticum aestivum. Lineage (NCBI taxonomy): Eukaryota > Viridiplantae > Streptophyta > Magnoliopsida > Poales > Poaceae > Triticum > Triticum aestivum. Next base: position 583,474,964 of record NC_057810.1, read on the forward strand.
TCAAATGCAGTGAACATGATTTTTACTTCACTGCAAGTTACTTGACAGTAACTTTGAGAGCTTGTTGTGGTTAAACAGCTGGGAGTTGGGAGCTATGCTTTGGTGGTTAGCAATGAGCTAGGATGGTAGTGATGCACAAGAAAATGCAGCACCAATGAGCAAGTAAAATGGTAGTTGCTGTAGAAACTACCATTTCTGTCCAGAACCGAAAATAATCTCTATAGCAAACATATTCCAAAAAGTGGTGTGATATTTTTGCTCAGGGAGGTGCCCTAGGGTTCAAAGGATTTTTGTGAATTTTCTCAGATTATTTTGGGCAAGAAAAATAGGGGTGGCTTTGGAGCACAAATTTCTCTTTAGGGTTTTTTTGAGAGGAAAATAAATATTTTTCATTAAAGAAAAATATCCATGACATTATTTTGAGGTAGAACAGAGAGGAAATGATGGTTTCGAGGAGGAGTGATCCACTTGGGTGAAAGCCAAGGTGATGCCCAAGTGTTTTAAGTCCAACTGAAATGATTCAAACTCAAAATTCAAATCAAAACCCAACTGAAAACCAAAAAAGAGGAAAGAGGGCAAAAACTAGGCTGTCACAACACATGTGTCATTGTGAGGTAGGCCGCGTCTAGCAACATGATCTACCATCCAACACCGATCACGGAAGGCCAACCTAGTGAAGACCTTGATGCCGAGGGGTGCCCACCCTTTCCAGGTGATGCGCCAGTTTGGGTCCTAGGCCGATCCTTGGAACATGGCCAGATAACAAGACTTGCGGAGTAGCTGTCGGATGCCACCCAATGACATCACAATGTGCCTGGGTCAACTAATAGGGTGATGAAGTGAACGCACCTCCATAGGACAATGTATTGTACTAGTGCCGCCGACGTGAGGCAACCATGCATGTCACACACCTAGGCTCGATCGATGAGGCCTTGGCGCACCGTGCGATCATGTCGATGCCGCTTTGGAATCATGGCGTGTACGAGAGGTCCAATGTCGGTGATGGCGCTGCCAGAAAGCCAAGGGCCGGTCTAAAAACAACACGTGTTTCAATGCCCTGGAGATTAGAATATCGAAGCACTGAAAATCTGTGACACCTCGTGGTCAGTAGGTAGGTGCAGGTGGATCCATGGGTGTGTTGGATTTGTCCCCTATAGAAAAATCCCGCATGTGCATAGGGCAATGTCGGCCCTCTACAGATCTTGCACACCAAGACCACTTAGGAATATGGAACAACACACCCTTGCCTAGTTCAGGCAACATTGGCCGCCACTGGCCTGCTTGCGCCCAGCCTAAAGAAACCCTCTGATGATTTTGTTCACGGTGGAGGGGATGGATTTGTTGAAGACGATAGCCTTTAGGAAGTGTGTGGGCATGGCACAGAGATCATGTCGTACAAGTGCGAGCTTATCAGCAAGGGAGAGCATGTAGGCATGCCAAGTGGAAAGCTTGCAGCCGAGCTTGTCCACAAGGGAAAGAAGATCAGTGTGTGTCGGCTTCCAGATGGATAGGGGAGCCCAAGATATGTGAGCGGGAACTTGGCGATATGGCAGGCCATAATAGTAGAGAAGAACTCAGCTTCGGCCTCCGAGTATTGGATTGGGGTTAGTGAACACTTGGCGTAGTGATGTTGGCTTGAACTACGTCAGTATTTCCCCAAAGAGGAAGGGATGATGCAGCACAACGACGGTAGTTATTTCCCTCAGTGGTGAGATCAAGGATATCAAACCAGTAGGAGAACCACACAACACCACGTAAACAGTTCCTTCACACAAAGAACAAATACTTGCAACCCAATGTGTTAAAGGGGTTGTCAATCCCTTTCGGGTAACGGCGCCATAAATTGGCACGTGGATGGGAGGAAGTTGTAATAATTTGATAGATGCGAATAAAAGCAAATAAATTTAGTGGGGTATTTTTGGGTTTTTTGATTAATAGATCTGGAAATAAAAGCAAATAAAAATATATCTCGAAGGCAAATATGATTAAGAAGGGACCCAGGGGACATAGATTTCACTAGTGGCTTCTCTCGAGAAAAATAGCATACAGTGGGTAAACAAATTACTGTCGGACAATTGATAGAACTTAAAATAATCATGACGATATCCAGGCAATGATAATTATATAAGCATCACGTCCAAGATTTGTAGACCGACTCCTGCCTACATCTACTACTATTACTCCACACATCGATCGCTATCCAGCATGCATCTAGTGTATTAAGTTCATGGAGAAATGGAGTAATGCAATAAGAACGATGAGATGATGTAGACAAGATATATTTATGTACAAATAGACCCCATCTTGTTATCCATCAAGCACCATAAGATCGAACCCATCACAAAGTACCTATTCCCATGGCAAGAAAAATCGATCTAGTTGGCCTAACTAAACCAAAGATTCGAAGAAGAAATACGAGGCTATAAGTAATCATGCATATAAGAGATCAAAAGAATCAAATAATTTTCATGGATAAAAACATAGATCTGATCATAAACTCAAAGTTCATTGGATCCCAACAAACACACCACAAAAAGAGTAACATCAAATAGATCTCCAAGAGACCATTGTATTGAGAATCAAGAGAGAGAGAGGAAGCCATCTAGCTACTAACTACGGACCCGAAGGTCTATAATGAACTACTCACGCATCATCGGAGAGGCACCAATGAGGATGATGAACCCCTCCATGATGGTGTCTAGATTGGATCTGGAACTTGCGGCATGTGGAATTGATTTTTGTCAACTCCCCTAGGGTTTTTCAAAAATTGGGGTATTTATAGAGCAAAGAGGCGGTGTGGGAGGCGGCCGAGGTGGGCACAACCCACCTGGGCGCGCTTGGGCCCCCAGGCACACCCTAGTGGGTTGTGCTCCCCTCAGACCTTCCCTTAGGTTCTTTCTTGGCCCAACAGGTATCTGGTCCAAAAAAATCCACAAAAAGTTTTGCTGCGTTTGGACTCCGTTTGATAATGATTTCCTGCGATGTAAAAACAAGCAGAAAACATCAGCTGGCACTTGGCACTATGTCAATAGGTTAGTCCCAAAAAATGATATAAAGTTGCTATAAAATGATAGTAAAACATCCAAGAATGATAATATAACAGCATGGAACAATGAAAAATTATAGATACGTTGGAGACGTATCAGCATCCCCAAGCTTAATTCCTGCTCGTCCTCGAGTAGGTAAATGATAAAAACAGAACTTTTGATGTGGAAATGTTGCCTAACATGTTCATCACATATTCTTTTCTTTGTAGCATGGACATTTGGACTTTTATATGGTTCAAAGCAATAGTCTAGTTTTGACATGAAGACTTTAATACTCAAGCATATCAACAAGCAACCATGTCATTCAAAATATCAACACTAAAGCAAGTTATCCCTAGCCCATCATGCTCAATCATTGATCCATTAGTGAAACACATTTGGATATTAGCTAAACCCAATGCTCAAGTACAATCATAGTGCCCCTTAGTTGGTGCTTTATAAGAGAAGATGGAGACTCAAGTAAAAAATAAAAATTGCATAAAGTAAATAGAAAGGCCCTTCGTAGAGGGAAGTAGGGATTTGTAGAGGTGCCAGAGCTCAAAGCGAAAAAATAGAGATAAAACATTCTGGGGGCATGCTTTTCCTGTCAACGAAAATGATCGAGTAGTTCCAAAACTTTCCATGCTAGATATATCATAGGCGGTTCCCAAATAGAAAATAACGTTTATTCCTTTTTCCACCATACTTTCACTTTCCATGGGTAACCGTATCCACGGGTGCCTTCCATACCAACACTTTCCAAGGAATTTATTATTTGATAACATAAAGTAAATTCATTTTTCATTTCAGGACTGGGCATCCCTAATAACTTTGTCGTACTCTCGTGAAATGACAAGTGAATAAAACACTCATCTTGAGAATAACACATCTAGCATGGAAATATATTAGCCACCCCCTACCGTTTTAGGAGAGGTACGAGCACACAAAAGAGAAATTTATTTTGAAAATTAGAGATGACACATACAAATTTGCTTAGAACGGTAAAAGAATACCGCATATAGGTAGGTATAGTGGACTCATGTGGCAAAAAACTGGTTTAAAGGATTTTGGATGCACAAGTAGTGATCATACTTAGTGCAAATGAAGGCTAGCAAAAGATTGGGAAGCATCCAACCAAGAAATGAAAAATCTCATAAGCAAGCACTAAGCATAACTAACACCGAATAATGCACCACAAGTAGGATTCAATTTCATTCCATAACTATTGACTTTCGTGCTTTCACAGGGAATCACAAACCTTAACACCAATATTCTTACTAAAGCATAATTACTCATCTCACATATCACTATCATCATATCTCAAAACTATTACAAAGAATCAAGTTTATTTTGTCTAATGATATTCATGAAAGTTTTTATTATATCCCTCTTGTATATCTATCACTTTGGGACTAATTTCATATGTTGCTTTTGATAGCTCAAACAAATCTAAGTGAAGAACATGAGCATTCAATTTCTTCTCTCAAAATAATTTAAGTGAAGCAAGAGAGAATTTCTTAAAAAATTTACTAACTCTCAAATAAATCTAAGTGAATCATGAGAGCATTTCTTCAAAAATAATAAAGCACACCGTGCTCAAAAAGATATAAGTGAAGCACTAGAGCAATTCCATAGCTCATAAAGATTTAAGTGAAGCATAGAGAGCAATTCTAACAAATCATAGCATAATTTTGGCTCTCTCAAATAGGTGTGTCCAGAAAGGATAGATGACTTAAAACACAAAGCAAAACAAGCAAAGACTCATATCATACAAGACGCTCCAAGCAAAACTCATAATATGTGACGAATAAAAATATAGTTTCAAGTAAAATACCGATGGTTGTTAGAAGAAAGAGGGGATGCCACTCTGGGGCATCCCCAAGCTTAGTTTCTTGATACTTTATTGAATATTATCTTGGGGTGACTCGGGCATCCCCAATCTTAGACTTTTGCTAATCTTTATTCCTTCATCCATCGCGATCTCACCCAAAACTTGAAAACTTCAACCATACAAAGCTCAACAAAACCTCCGTGAGATCCGTTAGTATAAGAAAGCAAATCAGTACTTTAAGTACTGTTGCAAACCCATTCATATTTTGTTATTGTATTATATCTACTATATTTTTAACTTTTCCATGGCAAAAACTCTTCAAAGAAAACCATAGGATCGTCAAAACAAGCACCTACCACAATGAAAACAGAATTTGTCAAAAACAAAACAGTCTGTAGTAATCAGGGAACTTTGTATACTTCTGTAACTCCAAAAATTCTAAAAAATTAGGACGACGTGGGAAATTTGTATATAGATCTTGTATAAAAAATTCAGAGCAAAATCATGTTTCTGTGACTTATGAAAATTATCTTTTTGAGTGCAAAAGTTTCTGTTTTTCAACAAGATCGAATCAACTATCACCCAAATTATCCCAAAGGCTTTTCTTGGCACAAATACTAATATAAACCACGAAAACACATCTAAACAGAGGCATAATTGGGTATTTCATTGAAAAAATCAAGAAAAACAAAAAGCAAAAAGATACAAGTTGGGTTGCCTCCCAACAAATGTTATCGTTTTATGCCCCTAGCTAGGCATAAGATTTCAATGATGCTCACATGAAAGATAGTAATTGAAACACAAAGAGAGCATCATGTAACATGTGAAAAACACATTTAAGTCTAACATACTTCCTATCGATAGGCATTTTATAAGCAAACAAATTATAAAGACAAAAAATTTCTAGCATATGCAAGGTAGAAGAATAAAACGTTGACGATCTCAACATAATGAGAGGTAATTTAGTAACGTAAAAAATTTCACCACAATATTTTCCTCTCTCATAATAATTACTTGTGGGATCATAACCAAATTCAACAATATAGCTATCTCATAAAATTTTGTCTTCATGATCCACATGCATAACAGTTTTGTAAATTTCCAAGATAGTGGGATTAACATCAACTAAAGTCATGACCTCCTCGAACCAACTTTTATCAAAAATTTCATAAGATTGAACACTCTTCGAATATGTTGGATTATTTTTACCTAGAGTTGACACTCTTCCGAACCCACTTTCAATATTATTGAAAACATATTCATCACGAGGCTCAAATAAACTATCAAGATCATAAGAATCATTATCCCCCCAATCATGATCATTGCAATAAGTAGGGGACATAGCAATATTAGCATCCCCAGGCTTGGGGTTTTGCATATTATTAGCACAATTGACATTAATATAATTTATAATAACATCATTGCAATCATGATTTTCATCCAAGGAGTTATCATGAATCACTTTATGAATTCCTTCTTTTAACACTTCATCACAAGTTTTAGATTCATGAATCTCAAGCAAAACTTCGTAAAGATAATCTAGCACACTCAACTTACTAGCAATTGGTTCATCATAATTTGGTATTTTAAAAAGGTTAGCAAGTGGATGAAGATCCATATCAATAGATTTTTAGCTAGCGAAGATGCAAACAAATAAGAGACACATTGCAACACAAGCAAACAAGAGATCTGACACCAAAAAGGCAAGCGGAAAGAAGGGGAATAAAATGGAAAATTTTTATGAAGTGGGGGAGATGAAAATGAGAGGCAAATGGAAAATAATGTAATTGCAAGGAGATGGTATTTGTGATCAGGAACCTGGTAGATGTTGATGATGTCTCCCCGGCAACAATGCCAGAAATTCCTTTTGATGTCGGCTTGCACAACGTTGGTATTTCCCGAAAGAGGAAGGGATGATGCAGCACATCGACGGTAGGTATTTTTCTCAGTGATGAGACCAAGGTTATTGAACTAGTAGGAGAAGCACACAACACCACATAAATATCTCCTGCACACAAAGAACAAATACTTGCAATCTGACGTGTTAAAGGGGTTGTCAATCCCTTTCGGGTAACGACGCCAGAAATTGGCACGTGGATGGGAGAAAGTTGTAATAATTTGATAGATGCAAATAAAATTCAGCGGGGTATTTTTGGGTTTTTGGATTAATAGATCTGAAAATAAAATAAAATAAAATAGATCTCGAAGGCAAATATGATTAAGAAGAGATATGGGGGCCATAGATTTCACTAGTGGCTTCTCTCGAGAAAAATAGCATCCGGTGGGTAAACAAATTACTATTGGGTAATTGATAGAACTTCAAATAATCATGACGATATCCAGGCAATGATCATTATATAGGCATCACGTCCAAGATTAGTAGACCGACTCCTGCCTGCATCTACTACTATTACTGCACACATCGACCGCTATCCAGCATGCATCTAGTGTATTAAGTTCACGGAGAAACGGTGTAATGCAATAAGAACGATGACATGATGTAGACAAGATCTATTTATGTACAAAATAGACTCCATCTTGTTATCCTTAATAGCAATGATACATACGTGTCGGTTCCCCTTCTGCCACTGGGAGCAAGCACCATAAGATCGAACCCATCACAAAGCACCTCTTCCCATGGCAAGAAAAATCGATCTAGTTGGCCTAACTAAACCAAAGATTCAAATAAGAAATACGAGGCTATAAGTAATCATGCATATAAGAGATCAAAAGACTCAAATAACTTTCTGGATAAAAACATAGATCTGATCATAAACTCAAAGTTCATCGGATCCCAACAAACACACCGCAAAAAGATCTACATCAAATAGATCTCCAAGAGAACATTGTATTGAGAATCAAGAGAGAGAGGAATCCATCTAGCTACTAACTACGGACCCGAAGGTCTACAATGAACTACTCATGCATCATCGGAAATGAACCCATGAGGATGATGAATCCCTGTATGATGGTGTCCAGATTGGATCTAGTGGTTCTGGAACTTGCGGTGGCTGGAGTTGATTTTCGTCGACTCCCCTATGGTTTCTGGAATATTGGGGTATTTATAGAGCAAAGAGGCGGTGTGGGAGCCGGCCGAGATGGGCACAACCCACCTGGGCACGCCTGGCCCCCCAGGCACACGCTGGTGGGTTGTGCTCCCCTTGGAGCTCCCCTCGGGTGCTTTCTTGGCCGAAGAGGTGTCTTTTGGTCCAAAAAAATCCACACAAAGTTTTGCTGCGTTTGGACTCCATTTGATATTGATTTCCCGTGATGTAAAAAACACAGAAAACATCAACTAGAACTTGGCACTATGTAAATAGGTTAGTCCCCAAAAATGATATAATGTTGTTATAAAATGATTGTAAAACATCCAAGAATGATAATATAACAACATGGAACAAACAAAAATTATAGATACGTTGGAGACGTATCACGTAGTTCGTGTGCAAACCCAACACCTCACCGAAGATTTGCATGAGCCCCTTGATAACTTGGGCATCATGCTCATCAGGATGGTAGAACATGATGATGTTATCAGCGTAAAGAGAGATGCTTGATGTCGCATGCCTCATAGTTAGCCGGTAAAGAATACCCTATTCTACCACAACTTGGATGGCGGAGTTGAGGACATCGACAAGCACACACATCATCCAAGATAAAGGATCTCCCTGGCACAGCCCGCACTCATGGGAGATTGGCGGCTGGGCTGGGGTTCCCATTCACCAGGACGTGCGGGGATGCCGAGGAGAGGATGATGGAAATACATTCTCTCCAACGCTCCCCATAACCCAAGTGCTCCAAAATCTCCATGAGAAATGGCCAAGATATTGAGTCAAACGCCTTCGCAATGTCGAGTTTTAGAAGCATCCTTGGAGCCTTGATATTATGGAGCAGACTTGCCGTTTGTTGGCGATGTCAAGTTTTAGAAGCATCCTAGGAGCCTTGATAGTACGGAGCAGCCTCGCCATTTGTTGGCGATGTAAAGTTTTAGAAGCATCTTGGGAGCCTTGATAGTATGGAGCAACCTTGGCATTTGTTGGACAAGCAGGAAGTTGTCGTGGATGGAACACCCAGTGATGAATGCACTTTGGTTGGTGGAGACCATGGCACCAAGTCTCTCAGCATATCTTAGGGAGACAGCCTTTACAAAGAGCTTGTTAATTAGGTGAATAAGGCTTATAGGGAGGTAGTAGAAGAGGGATTCCGCATCTGGCCTCTTTGGTATCAAGGTTAAGAGTGCTTCATTAAGCTTATGGAAGTCAAGACCATTCAAGGGGTATAACTTGTTGAAGACGGCAAGGATGTCTTCCTTGATCGCACTCCATGCACTGCGGAGAAACTCGGAGGTGAACCCATCCAGCCCAAGGGTCTTGCCAGCCAACAAGGCTTTCACGACATCCTATATCTCCTCCTCAGAAAAAGGATGGTTGAGCTCTGCTCGGTCGAAGTGTCCTGGTGAACCCCGTCGAGGTTGATCGTGTAGCAGCACAACCTAGCCACACCAATGACCGCAATGAAGTGGTTATACGCAGCCTCCGCCGAAGCCGCAAGCTCGGAGACCACCATGTCTCGCACCTTGAGGGACAATATGGCGTACTTCCTCTTATGGTGAGCCGCATGGACGCAGAAGAACAAGGGCCCTCGTCCCTGTCCTTGAGCCATGAGAACCTCATGTGTTGCCAGGTGAGAGATCTCTCAAGGGAGGCCAAGCCAAGGTAGGTTGCCTTGAGTTTATGTCATAGCCACGTCTCGGCGGGTGAAAGCTGATGATAGTCTTGCACCTGGGCCAACCTTCCTATAAGTTCACATGCAACCATAAGCTGTTGCGAGACTTGCCCGATTGTTTTGGCACTCTAGCTCTGTAGGAACCAGGAGGTGCAATTTAGGCATGTGATAAGGCGATGAAAAGTATTGCGATCGGACGCGGTAGAGTTCCAACTTCATCCACAAATTGAAGGTATCCCCCATCTTAGGCCAAAAATGCTCGAAGTGGAAGCGTGGGGTGCCGGTTGGTTGAGGTGTGCAATCGGGGAGGAGGGGCAATGGTCGGACAGGGTGGAGGCTTGACCAGATGGAGAGGTGCAGAGAATGCAGTTGAAGTCACCTCTCCCGAACCTCTAACTCAGGAGCGAGTTCTTCTTGTCTGCCGCGGAGGTGATCATGTTGAAGTCACCTCTCAACAGTCAAGGACCAGCACAAGTTGTATGCGTCTCGTGCAAGTTAGCCAAGAAGGTGATCTTCTCGTCAACTCCATGAGTGCCATACACGCGTGAGATCCACCAATGATCACCGCCATCAATGGGGGAGACGGAATTGATGATGTGGTTCCTGCTAATGTAGGGATGGGAGAGGGTGATCTTATCCCGACGCTGCACAAGGACGATGCCACCTCTAGTTTAGACGATAATCGGTGAGAAAAGGTCAAGTTTTGTTTCTTGAAGGCACACGATATTGGGAGAAGCAAAGGAAATCACACTACACACAACATTGCCCTTGGTCAGGTTGTTCAAGTCACACACGTTCTAGAAGATGACGTGGAGGCCACTATCCATTGGAAGGATGGGGGCGCGAGGACAGACGTGTGAGTCCTAGACGATAACAAGGCTCGGCAACTTCCTTGTTGAGGCAACCAATGTCATGGTGTTGGGGATCTGCCATTCGGAGATATCCGCAAAAGCCTGAAGAACATCCTCCGCCACGGGCTGCTCGAAAAGGTGGACATACTTGGCCAAAATCTTGCCGGAGATGGGCGTGTCCTCTGTAATAAACACATGCGATGCAGGAGTAGTCTCTTGGCCTTGACCTCAGAATCCAACCCACAATCCGCACACACAATCCTGTCGTCTCATCATGGTGTGAAGTTTGGTGGCAGCTCGCGCTTGCGGCGAAGCATGTTTGAAGCAGGCAGCAGTGGTGCACTCAGTTGCATGATTGCTGCAAATAATGTGAAGAGACTCTCAGCACTGGAGGGGGCCAGTACATGGCCGCCAAGTGGAGCAACATGCACATGGGCAACATGGGCACGACGAATATCCTCATCGGATCTGGTGGGGTGGCCTTGTTGGAAATATGCCCTAGAGGCAATAATAAATTAGTTATTATTATATTTCCTTGTTCATGATAATCGTTTATTATCCATGCTATAATTGTATTGATAGGAAACTCAGATACATGTGTCGGTACATAGACAACACCATGTCCCTAGTAAGCCTCTAATTGACTAGCTCGTTGATCAACAGATGGTCACGATTTCCTGACCATGGACATTGGATGTCGTTGATAACAGGATCACATCATTAGGAGAATGATGTGATGGACAAGACCCAATCCTAAGCCTAGCACAAAGATCGTGTAGTTTGTATGCTAAAGCTTTTCTAATGTCAAGTATCATTTCCTTAGACCATGAGATTGTGCAACTCCCGGATACCGTAGGAATGCTTTGGGTGTACCAAACGTCACAACGTAACTGGGTGGCTATAAAGGTGCACTACATGTATCTCCGAAAGTGTCTGTTGGGTTGGCACGAATCGAGACTAGGATTTGTCACTCTGTGTAAATGGAGAGGTATCTCTGGGCCCACTCGGTAGGACATCATCATAATGTGCACAATGTGACCAAGGGGTTGATCACGGGATGATGTGTTACGGAACGAGTAAAGAGACTTGCCGGTAACGAGATTGAACAAGGTATCGGTATACCGATGATCAAATCTCGGGCAAGTACAATACCGCTAGACAAAGGGAATTGTATACGGGATTGATTAAGTCCTTGACATCGTGGTTCATCCGATGAGATCATCGTGGAACATGTGGGAGCCAACATGGGTATCCAGATCCCGCTGTTGGTTATTGACCGAAGAACGTCTCGGTCATGTCTACATGTCTCCCGAACCCGTAGGGTGTACACACTTAAGGTTTGATGACGCTAGGGTTATAAAGGAAGTTTGTATGTGGTCACCGAATGTTGTTCGGAGTGCCAGATGAGATCCCGGACGTCACGAGGAGTTCCGGAATGGTCCGGAGGTAAAGATTTATATATGGGAAGTCCTATTTTGGTCACCGGAAAAGTTTCGGGTTTTATCGGTAACGTACCGGGACCACCGGGAGGGTCCCGGGGATCCACCAAGTGGGGCCACCGGCCCCGGAGGGCTGCATGGGCCAGGTGTGGGAGGGTACCAGCCCCAGGTGGGCTGGTGCGCCCCCCCACAAGGGCCCAAGGCGCCTAGGGTTTGGGGAGGGGTGCTTCCACCTAACTTGGGGGGCAAGTTTCCCCCCTCTCTCCCCTTGGCCGCCACCCTTAGATGGGATTGGGGCTGCCGCACCCCTTGGGGTGGAAACCCTAGAGGGGGCGCACCCCCCTCCCTCTCCCCTATATATACCTGAGGGTTTTGGGGCTGCCAACACATGAGTTTTGACCTCTCCCTGGCGCAGCCCTACCTCTCTCCCTTCTCCTCTCCCGCGGTGCTTGGCGAAGCCCTGCAGGATTGCCACGCTCCTCCACAGCCACCACGCCGTTGAGCTGCTGCTGGATGGAGTCTTCCTCAACCTCTCCCTCTCTCCTTGCTGGATCAAGGCATGGGAGACGTCACCGGGCTGTACATGTGTTGAATGCGGAGGTGCCGTCCGTTCGGCACTAGGATCTCCGGTGATTTGGATCACGACGAGTACGACTCCTTCAACCCCATTCTCTTGAACGCTTCCGCTTAGGGATCTACAAGGGTATGTAGATGCACTCTCCTTCCCCTCGTTGCAGGTTTCTCCATAGATAGATCTTGGTGACATGTAGGAAAATTTTGAATTTCTGCTACGTTCCCCAACAGTGGCATCATGAGCTAGGTCTATTGCGTAGATTCTTTGCACGAGTAGGACACAAAGTAGTTGTGGGCGTTGATTTTGTTCAATATGCTTACCGTTACTAGTACAATCTTGTTTCGACGGTATTGTGGGATGAAGCGGCCCGGACCGACCTTACACGTACACTTACGTGAGACAGGTTCCACCGACTGACATGCACTTGGTGCATAAGGTGGCTAGCGGGTGCCAGTCTCTCCCACTTTAGTCGGAACGGATTCGATGAAAAGGGTCCTTATGAAGGGTAAATAGCAATTGACATATCACGTTGTGGTTTTGCGTAGGTAAGAAACATTCTTGCTAGTAACCCATAGCAGCCACGTAAAACATGCAAACAACAATTAGAGGACATCTAACTTGTTTTTGCAGGGTATGCTATGTGATGTGATATGGCCAACAAGAATGTGATGAATGATATGTGATGTATGAGATTGATCATGTTCTTGTAATAGGAATCACGACTTGCATGTCGATGAGTATGACAACCGGCAGGAGCCATAGGACTTGTCTTAATTTATTGTATGACCTGCGTGTCACTGAACAATGCCATGTAATTACTTTACTTTATTGCTAACCGGTAGCCATAGTAGTAGAAGTAATAAGTTGGCGTGACAACTTCATGGAGGCACGATGATGGAGATCATGATGATGGAGATCATGGTGTCATGCCGGTGACGATGATGATCATGGAGCCCCGATGATGGAGATCAAAAAGAGCAAAATGATATTGGCCATATCATGCCACTATTTGATTGCATGTGATGTTTATCATGTTTATACATCTTATTTGCTTAGAACGACGGTAGTAAATAAGATGATCCCTCATTAAAATTTCAAGAAAGTGTTCCCCCTAACTGTGCACCGTTGCGAAAGTACGTCGTTTCGAAGCACCACGTGATGATCGGGTGTGATAGATTCTTACGTTCACATACAACGGGTGTAAGCCAGATTTACACACGCGAAACACTTAGGTTAACTTGACGAGCCTAGCATGTACAGACATGGCCTCGGAACACAAGAGACCAAAAGGTCGAGCATGAGTCGTATAGTAGATATGATCAACATGAAGATGTTCACCGATGATGACTAGTCTGTCTCACGTGATGATCAGACACGGCCTAGTTGACTCGGATCATGTAATCACTTAGATGACTAGAGGGATGTCTATCTGAGTGGGAGTTCATTAGATGAACTTAATTATCCTGAACATAGTCAAAAGCCCTTTGCAAATTATGTCATAGCTCGTGCTTTAGTTCCACTGTTTAGATATGTTCCTAGAGAAAATATAGTTGAAAGTTGAAAGTAGATATTATGCGGACAGTAGAAAGCTTATGTCCTTAATGCACCGCTCAGTGTGCAGAACCCCAAACGTCGTCTGTGCATATTGCGAACATCGTACATACACGTTTTGATAACTACGTGATAGTTCAGTTAAACGGTTTAGAGTTGAGGCACCAAAGACGTTTTCGAAACGTCGCGGTACATATGAGATGTTTCGAGGGATGAAATTGGGATTTCAGGCTCGTGCTCACGTCAAGAGGTATAAGACCTCCGACGATTCTCTTAGTCTGCAAACTAAGGGAGAAAAGCTCAATCGTTGAGCTTGTGCTCAGATTGTCTGAGTGCAACAATCACTTGAATCGAGTGGGAGTTGATCTTCCAGATGAGATAGTGATGTTTCTCCAAAGTCATTGCCACCAAGCTGCTAGAGCTTTGTGATGAACTATAACATATCAGGGATATATGATCCTTGAGGTATTCATGATGTTTGACATCACGAAAGTAGAAATCAAGAAGGAGCATCAATTGTTGATGGTTGGTGAAACCACTAGTTTCAAGAAGGGCAAGGGCAAGAAGGGACACTTCATGAAACGGCAAATCAGTTGCTGCTCTAGTGAAGAAACCCAAGGTTGAACCCAAACCCGAGACTAAGTGCTTCTGTAATAAGGGGAACAGCCACTGGAGCAGAATTACCCTAGATACTTGGTAGATAAGAAGGCTGGCAAGGTCGATAGAAGTATATTGGATACACATTATGTTAATGTGTACTTTACTAGTACTCCTAGTAGCACCAGGGTATTAGATACCGGTTCGGTTGCTAAGTGTTAGTAACTCGAAATAAAAGCTACGGAATAAACGGAGACTAGCTAAAGGTGAGCTGACGATATGTGTTGGAAGTGTTTCCAAGGTTGATGTGATCAAGCATCGCACGCTCCCTCTACCATCGAGATTGGTGTTAAACCTAAATAATTGGTATTTGGTGTTTGAGTTGAGCATAGACATGATTGGATTATGTATGTCGCAATACGGTTATTCATTTAAGGAGAATAATGGTTACTCTGTTTATTTGAATAATACCTTCAATGGTCTAGCACCTAAAAGGAATGGTTTACTGAATCTCGATCGTAGTGATACACATTTTCATGCCAAAAGATATAAGATAGTAATGATAGTACCACTTACTTGTGGCACTGCCATGTAAGTCATATTGGTGTAAAACACATGAAGAAGCTCCATGTTGATGGATCTTTGGACTCACTCGTTTTTGAAAAGTTTGAGACATGCGAACCATGTCTATTTGTGTATACGCATGAAGAAACTCCATGCAGATGGATCATTTGGACTCACTTGATTTTGAATCACTTGAGATATGCAAATCATACCACATGGGCAAGATGACTGAAAAGCCTCGTTTTGAGTAAGATGGAACAAGATAGCAACTTGTTGGAAGTAATACATTTTGATGTGTGCAGTCCAATGAGTGCTGAGGCATGCAGTGAATATCGTTATGTTCTTACTTCACAGATGATTCGAGTAGATGTTGAGTATATTTACTTGATGAAACACAAGTCTGAATTATTGAATGGTTCAAGTAATTTCAGAGTGAAGTTGAAGATCATTGTGACAAGAGGATAAAATGTCTATGATATGATCATAGAGATGAGTATCTAAGTTATGAGCTTTGGCACGCAATTAAGACATTGTGGAAATTGTTTCACAATTAATACCTCCTGGAACACCATAGTGTGATGGTGTGTCCGAACATCATAGTTGCACCCTATTGGATATGGTGCGTACCATGATCTGTCTTATCAAATTACCACTATCGTTCATGGGTTAGGCATTAGAGACAGGTGCACTCACTTTAATAGGGCACCACGTAATTCTGTTGAGACGACACCGAACTATGGTTTGGAGAAACCTAAGTTGTTGTTTCTTAAAAGTTTGGGGCTGCGACGCTTATGTGAAAAAGTTTCAGGTTGATAAGCTCGAACCCAAAGCGGATAAAATGCATCTTCATAGGACACCCAAAACAGTTGGGTATACCTCCTAATTCAGATCCGAAAGCAATAGGGATTGTTTCTTGAATCGGAACCTTTCTCGAGGAAAGGTTTGTCTCGAGAATTGAGTGGGAGGATGGTGGAGACTTGATGAGGTTATTGAACCATCACTTCAACTAGTGTGTAGCAGGGCACAGGAAGTTGTTCCCGTGACGCCTACACCAATTGAAGTAGAAGCTTATGATAGTGATCATGAAGTTTCGGATCAAGTCACCACTGTACCTCGTAGGGTGACAAGGATGCGTACTACTTCAGAGTGGTACGCAATCCTGTCTTAGAGGTCATGTTGCTAGACAACAATGAACCTACGAGCTATGGAGAAGCGATGGTGGGCCCGGATTCCGACGAATGGCTCGAGGCCATAAAATCCGAGAAAGGATCCATGACTTTGGAATAACTACTTGATGGTCGTAAGGCCGTTGGGTATAGATGGATTTTAAAAGGAAGACAGACAATGATGGTAAGAATCACCATTAAGAAAGCTCGACTTGTCGTTAAGATGTTTTCCGACAAGTTCAAGGAGTTGACTACGGTGAGGCTTTCTCACTCGTAGCGATGCTAAGAGTCTGTTGGAAATAGATTAGCAGTTACTGCATTATTTATGAAATCTTGCAGATAGAATGTCAAAACATTGTTTCCTCAACAGTTTTCTTGAGGAAAGGTTGTATGTGATACAACCAGAAGGTTTTTGACAATCCTGAAAGACGCTATCAAATATGCAAAGCTCCACCAATCCTTCTAAGGACTAGAGTAAGCATCTCGGAGTTGGAATGTACGTTTTGATGAGATGATCAAAGAATTTTGGGTTTATACAAAGTTTATGAGAAACTTGTATTTCCAAAGAAGTGAGTGGGAGCACTATAGAATTTCTGATGGATATATGTTGTTGACATATTGTTGATCAGAAATGATGTAGAATTTCTGGAAAGCATATAGGGTTATTTGAAAGGTGTTTTTCAATAGAAAACCTGGATTAAGCTACTTGAGCATTGAGCATCAAGATCTATGAGGATAGATCAAACAGGCTTAATGGTACTTTCAAATGAGCACATACCTTGACGTGATCTTGAAGGTGTTCAAGATGGATCAGTCAAAGAAGGAGTGCTTGCCTGAGATGTGAGGTACGAAGTTATGACTTAAAGCTCGACCACGGCAGAATAGAGAGAAAGGACGAAGGTCGTCCCCTATGCTTTAGATGTAGGCTCTATAGTATGCTATGCTGTGTACCGCACCGGAAGTGTGCCTTGCCATGAGTCAGTCAAGGGGTACAGGAATGATCCAGGAACGGATCATTGGACAACGGTCAAGATTATCCTTACAAGGATAAGGAAATGTTTCTCGATTATGGAGGTGATAAAGAGTTCGGCGTAAAGGGTTACGTCGATGCAAGCTTTAACACCTATCCGAATGACTCTGAGTAGCAAACCGGATACGTATAGTGGAGCAACCATTTGGAATAGCTCCAAGTAGAGCGTGGTAGCTGCATCGAGGAGATGACATAGATATTTGTAAAGCACACACGAATCTGAAAGGTTCAGACCCGTTGACTAAGAGCCTCTCTCACAAGGAAAACATGATCAAACCCCAGAACTCATTGAGTCTCAATCACATGATGATGTGAACTAGTTTAGTAACACTAGTAAACTCTTTGGATGTTGGTCACATGGAGATGTGACCTGTCAATGTTAATCACATGGCGATGTGAACTAGATTATTGACTCTAGTGCAAGTGGGAGACTGTTGGAAATATGCCCTAGAGGCAATAATAAATTAGTTATTATTATATTTCCTTGTTCATGATAATCGTTTATTATCCATGCTATAATTATATTGATAGGAAACTCAGATACTTGTGTGGGTACATAGACAACACCATGTCCCTAGTAAGCCTCTAATTGACTAGCTCGTTGATCAACAGATGGTCACGGTTTCCTGACCATGGACATTGGATGTCGTTGATAACGGGATCACATCATTAGGAGAATGATGTGATGGACAAGACCCAATCCTAAGCCTAGCACAAAGATCGTGTAGTTCGTATGCTAAAGCTTTTCTAATGTCAAGTATCATTTCCTTAGACCATGAGATTGTGCAACTCCCGGATACCGTAGGAATGCTTTGGGTGTACCAAACGTCACAACGTAACTGGGTGGCTATAAAGGTGCACTACAGGTATCTCCGAAAGTGTCTGTTTGGTTAGCCCGAATCGAGACTGGGATTTGTCACTCCGTGTAAACGGAGAGGTATCTCTGGGCCCACTCGGTAGGACATCATCATAATGTGCACAATGTGACCAAGGGGTTGATCACGGGATGATGTGTTACAGAACGAGTAAAGAGACTTGCCGCTAACGAGATTGAACAAGGTATCGGTATACCGACGATCAAATCTCGGGCAAGTACAATACCGCTAGACAAAGGGAATTGTATACGGGATTGATTAAGTCCTTGACATCGTGGTTCATCCGATGAGATCATCGTGGAACATGTGGGAGCCAACATGGGTATCTAGATCCCGCTGTTGGTTATTGACCGGAGAACGTCTCGGTCATGTCTACATGTCTCCCGAACCCGTAGGGTGTACACACTTAAGGTTTGATGACGCTAGGGTTATAAAGGAAGTTTGTATGTGGTCACCGAATGTTGTTCGGAGTCCTGGATGAGATCCCGGACGTCATGAGGAGTTCCGGAATGGTCCGGAGGTAAAGATTTATATATGGGAAGTCCTATTTTGGTCACTAGAAAAGTTTCGGGTTTTATCGGTAACGTACCGGGACCACCAGGAGGGTCCCGGGGATCCACCAAGTGGGGCCACCAGCCCCGGAGGGCTGCATGGGCAGGTGTGGGAGGGGACCAGCCCCAGGTGGGCTGGTGCGCCCCCCCACAAGGGCCCAAGGTGCCTAGGGTTTGGGGAGGGGGTGCTTCCACCTAACTTGGGGGGCAAGTTTCCCCCCTCTCCCCCCTTGGCCGCCACCCTTAGATGGGATTGGGGCTGCCGCACCCCTTGGGGTGGAAACCCTAGAGGGGGCGCACCCCCTCCCTCTCCCCTACATATACTTGAGGGTTTTGGGGCTGCCAACACATGAGTTTTGACCTCTCCCTGCCGCAGCCCTACCTCTCTCCCTTCTCCTCTCCCGCGGTGCTTGGCGAAGCCCTGCAGGATTGCCACGCTCCTCCACCACCACCACGCCGTTGTGCTGCTGCTGGATGGAGTCTTCCTCAACCTCTCTCTCTCCTTGCTGGATCAAGGCATGGGAGACGTCACCGGGCTGTACGTGTGTTGAACGCGGAGGTGCCGTCCGTTCGGCACTAGGATCTCCAGTGATTTGGATCACGACGAGTACGACTCCTTCAACCCCATTCTCTTGAACGCTTCCGCTTAGCGATCTACAAGGGTATGTAGATGCACTCTCCTTCCCCTCGTTGCTGGTTTCTCCATAGATAGATCTTGGTGACACGTAGGAAAATTTTGAATTTCTGCTACGTTCCCCAACAGGCCTATCCTTGGTTGCATGGTGGGGTTCACATGAAATGTGGGGCAATGGTCCGCTCGTACCTCTCCAATCACCGTGGGATCGGGGGAGGGGATAGCATGTGCCAAGGCCCACCCGAGTGGGAAGCAGCATGCCCCCTGCTGGTTGGCTGGGAACCAATCCTGAGAGGGGTTTGCTTAGAGTTTGGTTGGTGACCAGCTGCATCGCAGCCTGGCCACGCGGTCGCCATCTTCCTAATTTGAACTGGCACGAGGACTTTCTTCGAAAAGGGGCGCTTTTATTACTTACAAGGTTTAAGCATTACACCCGGCCTCTGCATAACTAAGATGCACATAACCAACAAAGTCCTCACGACAAGCCAATATAAAATAAGAAGGCGAAATACAAAGATGAAATCTCACTACAAAAAAAAGGCACATCCGTGACATTTTGGGCCGAACGAATTTTTTTCTGTCATACATATGACACTTCTATGACGATAATTGTGACAAAACCCGGTATCATCATAGATGTGGTGGGCTCCTACTTCTATGACAAAAAATCATGACAGAAAATGGACCTCTCGTCCTGGGCGGGCCAGAGACGCAGCTGCATGACATTCTTTGGGCCGCCCATGATGGAAAAAACCGTTGTAGAAGCAAGGGCGAGGAAAATTTCAGGGAGTTCCCGGTTTCGGTGGGAGGTCGGGGGCCGAGCGATGCGTGTTTCTCTCATACACGTACGCGCGTGTGTGCGATGCGTTGGCTCTAACTGAACCCGAGCAAGGCGTTGGGCTCTAACTGAACCCGAGCGATTGAAGTGCACGCTACGCGTTACTGAACCCGAGCGATCGATCGATGGCTGTTAACTGAACCCGATCAAGTGATTCCTTCGCTACTGCTGCTAACTGAAGCCAATCGGTTGGATGAACAGTGAGCGTTGCGTGGGGGGGGGTGGATGAACAGTGAGCGGTGGCGTTGCCTCTGGATGAACAGGACCCCGTGGTGTGGAGGGCTGGATGAACAGTAGACGGTGGAGGGGTAGATGAACAGGACCCCGTGGTGTGGAGGGCTGGATGAACAGTAGACGGTGGAGGGGTGGATGAACAGGACCCC
>NC_057810.1:583495721-583585542 GCF_018294505.1 Triticum aestivum
CCCCGTGGTGTGGAGGGCTGGATGAACAGTAGATGGTGGAGGGGTGCCCGTGGAGGGGTGGATGAACATGACCTCGTGGTGTGGAGGGCTGGATGAACAGTAGATGGTGGAGGGGTGCCAGTGAAGGGGTGGTTGAACAGTAGCCGGTGGAGTAGCGCGCGGTGGAGGCTGGATGAACAGGAGCCCGTGGAGGCTGTTGGAGGTCGACGGTAGCCCGTGGAGGCTGGAGGAGGTCGACGGTGGAGATGAACAGTATCTCGTGGAGTCCCGTTTTGCAGTATGCCACACCCCTCCCGATGAACAGGACCCCCCTTTCGACCGTAGCGCTCCAACACAAGTCTGTTTCCTCCATTTTGCGGTATGCCACCCCCTCCCGATCAATAGGACCCTCGTTTCGACCATAGGAGGTCCGTTTCATCCGTTTTGCGGTACGCGACACCCCTCCGGATCAATAGGACCCCCGTTTCGACCGTAGGAGGTCCGTTTCCTCTGTTTTGCGGTACGCCAGACCCCTCCCGATGAACATGATCCCATTACGAACATGGCCGGTCGAACACAAGGCCGTTTCCTCCATTCTGCGATACGCCAGGCCTCGTTTCCATCACCTGAGACGGGCCACAGCCCTCCCGATGAACACGACCACGCATTCCGTTCCGACCCAGCCAGTTGGCTCCCCATGAACACGATGACGACGCCGTTTCTCCGTTCCGACCCAGCCAATGTACATGAGCCCTGGCCGTACGTATATATGCGCGAGTAGGCGTTCGAGACCCCGCCCATATGTACACATACGTGGCCGTATTTTCTTTCTTGCACCCTCGCCGATGTACGTACGTGTACATGCTACGTGCGTGCCTCTACTACGACACGTGCGCGCCTCTACTACGACACGGGCACGCCTCTACATCGACCAGTATATATGTACGTACACGTTCGCGACCAGAATGACAACGCTACATACGCTTCGACCAGGTGGGTCTCGACTGTCAGGCACTTCCTTGCGTGCGACGATGTAGCTGGTGGGTCAGAGCAGTCAGGGGGTGAATCGTTTTTTTGCCCGGACGCACTTCCTTGCGTAAGAAGATGTAGCTGGTGGGTCCCAGCAGTCAGGGGCGAATCATTTTTTTGCCCGGACGCACTTCCTTGCGTGCGAAGGTGTGGCTGGTGGGTCCCAGCAGTCAGGGGGCCAAATCGTTTTTTTTTGAATGCACTTCCTTGCATGCGAAGATGTAGCTGGTGGGTCCCAGCAGTCAGGGGGAGAATCATTTTTTTTCGGACGCACTTCCTTGCGTGCGAAGATGTAGGTGGGTCCCAGCAGTTAGGGGGCGAATCAATTTTTCTCGAAATACAGTGGCCCATCTGGTGGGTCCCTGCTGTCAGGTGGAGGAAAATTATTTTGCGCGTAATAAGGAGGCACTTCCGATGGTGTGGCGTACCCAGTTGTCAGCTTCTCCACGTACAGTCCACGTCCGATGGAAGTCGTTCCTTGACCATGTTGACCACGCCGCGCAGAGAGCACCACGGTGGTGGACGACGGCGAGGCCTAGGAAGGGGACAACGTGGAGCCGGGGAAGACGCGACAGTGGATGCACACGCGGAGAGGAGTACGCGGGTTCACTGGTTCGGCTGCGCTGCTGTCGCCGCAGAATAACAGGGGGTGTGGGTGAGTGGAGGGATGGCCTGGCCAGCAGTGGGAGTAGTAGGGGCGGTGAGGCCTCCGCCGTGGCATAGCCGGCCACGAGAGGAAGGAGCAGGCGGCACGACCGGCGTTGCTTTGGGCGGCTGGAGCAAGAAGACTAGAGGTTCAAGAAGCACGACGGCCGTTGGATGGACATCATACGGTCACTGCAGCTAGAATAGTTTATATTGACTAAGTTGACAAAGCCCTTGGTACGTCAACTTATTGGGCCCACAGGTCAGCTTCCGAAACAGTGCGCTCCAGATGTCAGGGGAGGAATCATTTTTGGGCGGGTGAAGCTAGAATATTCGAGATTGAAGAAGAAGCACGACATCCGTTGGATGGACATCCAATGGCCACTGCTGCTAGAACCGTGTGTTGACTATAAGTTGACAAAGCCTTGCATACGCGTCAACTCTGTTTTTTTAGGGGACGCGTCAACTTAGTAAGGCCAGAAGTGTGTGGCAGAGAACTTATAGCCCATTTGAGATTTGTAAGAATGTGCAGCCCATTTTTGAATTCTAATGGAATTTACTACACCCCATTTACAGTTTGTTAAAAGTACAACCCATTTCAACCAACCGTTCAAAATAGAATTCAATAAAATTTCCCACATTTTGACTGATCCGAAATATGTTTATCCCGAAATTTCTAGTCAGATTAAATACAATTTCAATATAAATTTATTACGTAAAAATCCAACGAAAGATTGCGCTCGCAACAATTAATGAAATTAAAATTTTCAATATCCAAAAATAATATTTTATAAAGTAATTACGTGTTTGGTGCATTTTTTATAGTTACTGCCCAGTTTTTATAATTACATCCCATTTATTATTTCTTAAAGCCCATTTTCTTGTTAAGCCTAACGCATCCCTCCTAGGAAAGATTTGCAGCCCAGCGGGGCGGAGAATAACAACTTGACCTTTCCTGGGTATTCCTAAAAAAAGTATAGCTGGGCTAGCCATTTTCAGCTTGAAAAAAATTAATATCTGGGCTGGATATCTGGCCTGGGCTAGACGGGCCACAGCCCGCCCAGTTAATACCTGCAGCGATGTTTTCGTTGTTGCTTAGAGGAGAAAAATTAATATCTGGGCTAAACGTCGAAAAACTCTGCAGTGCTCACACCTCAAAAACACAAATACTGCTCGAGCTGCTTGGTCCCAATTGTCGGCCGCTTCTTGTGCAATTCTCTCATTTATTGACTACATAGGTTGACAATGGTGTGGGACCGTGATGTCAGGAAACCAGGAGGAAGCAAAATAAATTATAGTTTTATATATCTATATCTATATCTATATCTATATCTATATCTATACTGCTTATTATATATATTTATATTTATTTTATTTTATTTTTTATTATATTTATATTTTTTTTATTTTATTATATATATAGCGTATCAGTTTTGAGATGGATCCAGAGCTTCAATCATAACCGTTGGTCTCCAAAATCCAAGGGCTAAGATCAGCCGGATTCGCCATGAATAGTAGACTGGTGTTGCCTCTGCTGTGTTCTAGAATATTCACTTGGCCCTTCCAGGAAAAAAAGGCCCATATGCGATGCCTCATGGGCTATATTTTACGGCTTGAGCACATGACGACTTGAGCCCAGATAAGAAGGTTTGGGAGGAGAATGGGAAGAAAAAATAATAGAGTAACATACAGCTTTTTAATGAACCTCCAGTGTTTTAGATGTGAATGTACACTTTTTTGTATGAATATTAAAAACAATTGTGGGTGGAATTCCATTTATCAAAATCACTCCATTATATTTTTTTCGAGTCACACTCCAAAATCACTCCATTCTTTTAAGACGTGCATTGCACGTGCATACATACTACTCCCTCCGTCCGAAAATAAGTGACTAAAAAATGACTCAACTTTGTACTAATGTTAGTACAAAGTTGAGAAAGTTTTGAGTCACTTATTTTGGGACGGAGGGAGTAGTATATAATAAGGAGGCACTTGCATACTTAGGCTATGGCCCTGGTGGGTCCCCATTGTAATCCTCTCCAATTAAAGTCATCTCCTCGCCCGCGCGCGCTTTTCGCCCGAAACAGTCAGCACCGCCCGCCCCGCTTCCCTATGCAGGCGATTGCTCCGCCTTCAAATGACACAAGTGTCGTCCGTCCGTCCATCTGCCGCCCACATTAATGATACGCGGTTGCCGAGGCGGCTACTCCGGCGCCACACGCCCATTCCTCCGCCGCCCACCATTGCTATATAAACTGATGCGCCGGCCATAGCCACAGTCGTCCGCATCCGCTCCCTTTCTCCTCCACACCACTACTGCCCACCATGGCTTCCTCGCGCTCCAGCGCTTTTCGGGACGGGCGGACGATGGACCACAAGGAGATGGCAGCCATTGCTGCCGACCGGCTGGCCGGCAGGCAGCCGGAGGACGATGACGTCCTAATGGAGAACATGGTAGTCGATGATCCAGCGCCAACACCCTCCTCCGCGCCATCCTCGCCGGTGCATTGCACCATGACCATCTGCGAGGCCCATGCCCAATATATGGACACGGTGAGGCAGATGCGTGAGGAGCAGTTCCGGGAGGCGCAGGCCAACGCCGCCTACAACCACCATCTCCTCCAGGAACACCTGCAGGCGGAGGAGCAGATCGCCACAGAGCGGGCGTAGCAGGAGGCACTGCTCGACTCGTACCGCTCCGCCCGCAAGGGCCGCCTCGAGCGCTGGCGGTACCGCATGCGGGTGGCGGAGGCTGCGGCCGCCTACAAAGAGGGCGATGAAGCGGGCGAGGCGCTGTTTGGCGAGACCGAGGACGAGGCAGAGGAAAATGCCGGCTCCGTCGAGTCACCGCTCCGCTGGCGTCGATGAGGCCCTGCTCTGCCGAGGCCCCGCGGTGCCAAGAACGAGGCAGAGGACACCGCCGGCTCCGCCGATGCCCCACCCGCCAACAATGAGGCAGAGGACATCGCCGGCTCACCCCACCCTGCCGGCAATGTGGGGGAGGATTTCCACCGCTCCGCCGAGGCGCCGCCCGCCGGCAACGCGGTAGAGGACATCACCGGCTCCGCCGAGGCCCCGCCCCACTTCCAACGAGGCCGCGCCACACAGAAAACGAGGAAGAGTAGAACACAGTAGGTCGCCGCCGCCCGGGTCCAAGTAAGGACACTCCTGCTACCCTCCGATTGAAGCCAAGCTAGGCAGGTTGACCATTGATGGCCGGTTAGCTTCTTGGCCACAACGTGGAGTCGGAGAGCTGAGCTAGAGAAGAACGCTGCTTCTACTTAACTGCTGGTGCAGTTGGCTGACTGACACGTTGGCCCAACAGGCCACATGTCAGTTACGCAACTGCACCTATAGTTAAGTCACTGAAGCTTCTGTTCGGCTCAGCGGGACACCGGTGGGTAGCTTCGGTTAATTAATTATACCTCCAGCGCACCCCTTTTTAGTTCAAGAATGTATGAAATGTAATGAAATCCGCATGTTTATATGAAATCCGACCGTGTTTGAATGAATTTATTTTGATTAGTTCGAATTCCTGTATCACTGGCATTGGATGAACATGCAAAACAATACGTACTAGCATTATTCCCAGGGTGATCACCTCGTTTGCAGCAGTTTCACATGTACTCCCTCCGGTCCTTTCTATACAAGTTTTGTTTGCAGTTTCACATGTACTCCCTCCGGTACTTTGACCAATCTTATGCAAAAAAGTATGCACTTTCACAATGTGCGAAGTAAAAAGGAACAGAAGGAGTACAAAGAGTTTGAGCAGCTTTTTAGTGTTTCTGTACATTGCAATCAAACACACAGGGCTGGCAATTCATAGAGATCATTCAAAACAATCGATGATTATGCATCTCAGTGACTCACATGTCACAAGCAATATTTACTTCACAACTAAAGAATAAAGAAAAAATTTATCGACGCTCCTGAAAGCAAGGGCGTCCCATTCGAAAATATCAAACGCATGTCTTAAAATCAATGAGCAAAATTTGACAAGGTTATCCCATTCCAAAATATCAAATGCCTACGATTGTGGAATGGGCAGGGTTTGCCATCAGTTTGGACATTGACATGGCACTTCCTGCTAAATAAACCAGCTATTCTTTTTGTGCAGTTCCACCAAAATCAACCAAATTCGTGTGTAGCTTGTATGATTTCGCCCTTATATGTTGCAACGCCTTCTGAGCTGGAGTTAGTTTGGTCTTGTGGGGAGTAATGTAACCATCCTTCAATTGCTCCTTCTGATGAGAATCATAGAACATCATTGTACTCGCGCATCACAACAAAAAATGGAGATTTGTCAGTCCTTCTGAGCTGAAGTTAGTTTGGTCTTGTGGGGAGTAATGTAACCGTCCATCAACTGATCCTTCTGATGAGAAGATAGACAGGGCTTCTTCATCCTGGCATAATCGGAACTAGTCACTTCACGTACTCCATATTCTTCTTCATAGGAAGATGATCCTGTTGTGCGAAGACAAGAGGGCAACTAAATGCTAGCATCCCTATTTGCTCGAAAAAAGGAAAGGAAATATTTAAAATAGCACAGATGAAGCACTTCTCAAGGACAATACCACTTTTTCATGACAGTATCTAAACAGTAGCACAACACCAATGGAGATGACAAAGCTCAATCATATGGATGAATTAGTGGGCGAGTACCAACCTTTGTCAGGAGGCTTATTGTGTAGAGCATACAGATCAAGCACTTCTCCGGAACCATCTTTTGCTATCTACTGTGGTGGCCATGCTTACTATATACTCCTCGATTAGTTTAATGTTTCCAACATCTTTTTGTGCAGTTCCACTAATATATATGGTATCTTCAAAGAAGATCCCTGTTTGCACAAGTAGAGATAATTACGTATTACATTAAGAGTGTCATCAAATCAGTGGCAAAAAAATTGCTCGTTCCAGCCATAGCAATAAATTAAGATGGAAAACTATATCATTACTTGTGTCATCATAGTTCCAGTGCTTCATTACAGCACCGGGAGTTCATTTTTGTTTTTTCGCTTGTTCTTCCCCTTCTTCACTTGGTTCAATAACAGACAAGCTTCGCCTTCAATGTAAGATTTGGCATGTCAATTAGGGAGCACAAGTATAGCACTAAACAATGACATTAATTTTCTAATGAAAGCGGCAAAATACAGGCCAACAGTTGTGAAATATCCTTATCTTACCTCAATGGGATATTATGGTGCACATACAGATTGGAAGTCTTGTCTGCATTTGTACAGTTCACTAAAATCAAGCAACATTATCATGCAAGTAGCACAACATATGAAAGCACACTGTAGAATCATGTGAAATAAGGCTAGTACTGACCTCTCATTATGTGGAATTCAAACAACTCAAAAGAAGAAGATCTAAACCAAATTTGCCAACACGAATTGGAAGTAAGATCTCCTCTTGTGCAGTTCCACTAAGATCAAGCAATCAAGCAATGTTGTCGGTGTGACATTTTAGTTGAACTGCACAAAACACTCTTAAAACAAAAGTGTTTTGTGTAGTGCAATAAAAGGTCACAATGGCAACAAGGTGAAGTAGATAACCATGTTTACACAGAGGTGCAAAGGAAACAATTAGTGGTCAATAACGGTGGATGACACAGAAGCCAACAAAAAGAAGCATCTACCTTATCTAAATGGGAAAGAAAGCAACAGTAGCATTTCTCAAACGGCGGCATTGATTAATATTAACATAGATATTATATTAACAATAAAATTCGTTGAACATGTAATTTGCATTTAACTGTGGCATTGCATCAATTTTCCAGCGGCATTATTATAGGGTGTTTGTTTACAGGGACATTTTGGTGTAGGGACTAAAAAACTCCGTGTCAGTCCCATCCAAACCGAACAGGAGGGACTTTTAGGGACTAAGAGTGGGCATTTGGGACTAAAAAAGAAGACCCCAAGGGAGTCTTTTTGGGACTTTTTCTAACAGTTGCCCCTGCCACGCATCACACCTTGTCTCTATTAGTTCATTACTAGGGGCAACTTGGTCTTTTAGCATGTCATTTAATAACCTCTAGTCCATGTTTAGTCCCTGGAACCAAGTAGGTAGGGACTAGGGAGTTTTTAACCAAACAAGGCCTTAGATTAACAACAGCTAATGAGTTGCACGGGACAGTGGACACACTAGCACCATGTGCATCTACCGATGTACTGTGGTCATGCACAGTCTGTTGCAACAAAGAACAAACAACCAAGGAGCATATTTGTGTTGGTCCCAGTTTTTTTATATTTAGACACGTTTCCCTATGTGAGCGCAGCAAATCTAGTCCTGCTCAAACTCTACAGCCTTGTCCCCCAAAACAAAAGATTAGTTCGTTACAGATGTGTGTACTGCGTTTGTCATTGTTTTCCCTTTTAGACCAACGTAGGTGCTGGATAGCCAGTCTGTACTAGTACTTTCGCCCTTCCTTTCCTCTTTGAACCACGTCCTAGATTATTGCGATACAACTTTCCCCACTACTTTCCCCAATTCCTTTCCTCTTTGAACCACGTCCTAGATTCATGCTATACAACTTTCCCCCTTCATTTCCTATTTGAACCACGTCCTAGATTCATGCTATATACAACTTTTCCCACTACTTTCCCCCACTCCTTTCCTCTTTGAACCACGTCCTAGATACATGGTATACATGCAGCTAGAGCAATGCATGTGGAGTAAGTAAATTATACCTTAAGGTTCTTTGGGCGTGGTTCGGTGGGCAACGGGACGGCAGTGAAGAAGAAGGGGTCGGAGGCCCTCCCGCGGTGCCATTGGGTGAAAGTGAACAGCTGCGCCGGTAGTGGATTCCCTCCCTTGCCGAGGGCAACAACGTTAAGCCTCCTTCCCTTCCTGGTGGATGGATCCTGCCAGCTCTTTGAGCAGCAATGAGGGGAGAGAGAGGCCAACGAAGTCTTGTTTAGATCTGGAGAGGGTGAGAGAGTTTGAAGAGAGCAACTACTCCCTCGCCGACGGCGAAAGCGTTAAGCCTCCTTCCCTTCCCGGCGGATGGATCCTGCTGGCTCTTTGAGCAGCAGTGAGGGGAGAGAGAGGCCAACGAAGTCTTGTTTAGATCTGGAGAGGGCGAGAGAGTTTGAAGAGAGCAACTACAAGCGCTGAGGATCCAGCGTGTATATATATACTGGGAGAGAGAGTGTGAAGCATGCAAACCCTAGAAAACAAGTGCCGAGGCTGCAGCTTATACGTGATGAGGTGATTATACGGTCACTACGGTCACTACGAGGTCGTATAGCTCCGTATCCATCCATTTTGACAAGTCAAAGAATCCTCCTGGCACAAATTATGCTCAAGTGTAGTTATCGAACCCGAGACCTCAAGTTTGATGAGCGAACAGGCTAACCAGCTACACAACCTCCCGTTATGTTCAACGAGAGGAAAATAACCTTTTATACATTCCTGCATTCGTGTGACAAGCATGCCGTGTTTTGTGTGTGTGTGTGTGTGTGTGTGTGGGAGTCATTGGGATTTCAATCATAATCATGTCATGTGGCTTTGGTGGTAAGACTATCCACAGTGGTGCAGAAATAATGCAGCCTTAGTCACCTTACCTCTCTCCACGTAGTACGTTGGGTCCCACCAGTCAGAGGGTGAAACAAACAAATTAATAAGAAAAATTAAAAGCGCCAGCGGTGTATCTTACCTCACACATCTCGCTACTGCTCGGGAACACTGTCCAATTGATCCCTCTGTTCGCTCACGTACTATTTTAAGTGAATCCTTATTATAACATGCACACAATTTTGGGCACTTGTATTCGACTTAAGTCAGTGTGCCACCGTATCTCGTATACTTACTACTCCCTCCGTCTAGGTGTAATAAGTCACGTTAGAAGGTGCAACGGGACCAAGGTGCGTGCATGTGCGTGTGTGCGTGTGTGTGTGTGTGTTTAACAGTGTGTGTTAGAGAGAGCGAACAGATCGACCTACTCCTACAGAGAGATGGTGTGTAGTGTATGATTTTAGCCGTGAGAGTCGATGCATCCTCTCATTTGCGGGCGTGTCCGGTAGGGACATGCGGACAGCTGCCACGCCCGCTCCTGACCAGCCTGGCCCACCCAAAGCCCCTTCATCGCCCGCGCGCGCTTCCCGCCCGAAACGGTCAATGCCGCACCGAAGAATCGGTGCTGCATTCATGCCCGGGCAGAGTGGACGCGACCTCTCACTGGCGCAAGAGTGATGGTTGCTTCGTCCATCAAACTTACTGCTGGGTCTATGTGATTTGATGGCTCATTGGTCTTTATTACTGAGGTGGTAGGCCTGCTGGATGTCCCACGCTTTCGGCGAAAGGAGGTACTCCCTCCGTCTAGGTGTGTAAGTCATGTTAAAAAAATTAAGAGACGAGGGGTGTGCATGTTTTTAATGACTTGAGACTACCAAACACGACATGCAGTGGTTAGTTCATTGCATGCAATGCTATTAATTAGCAAATAAACATTACTCTAAGGTCTTTCGTTTTCCCCTTCTCCTTGGTCACGGTGCATAGGCTAAGATGACTTACTCACCTAGACGGGGGAGTACTACTAGATTACAATTTTCTCCATTCTTACAGCGGAGGAGTGCAAGAGCAGTGAAAACACATAGGCTCCGCGTGTTGTCGCGGAACAGCCGTATATCTCTCTGCCCAAAATTATCGATTTCATAGAACTAAAAAAAAACTCTATAACCGCATGACAAATGTGGTAGCCAAACTAAATAAACTCCCATCATCATTTGGATCATCCCACGTAAGGAAAAAAGATCAGCCAACTCCTACTGCATAATGGGATTATATTTTTCTTTTTGACATGTTAATGGGACTTAAAAGCTCACTTACATGCATGCTACCGGTGCATGCTTGCATGCAGACATGTTGATGTGATTTAAAACCCACTCACATGCATGCCACGGTATTTCTGCATGCTTGCATGTGGCTTAGTGCGGAGCCTCTCAACGTCTAGATCAGACGGCTATTATGGACTGATTTAGTTCATCTAACGGCTACATTAATTTTGATGATGTGGCTCAAGGAGAGGATAGAGAATTCCTAGTAGTGGGGGCTAGCTATTACTAGTAGATAAGTCTTTGTAGAGATTCCACTAGGTGAACTACATATGGAACAAAATGAATGAATCTACACTTAAAATGCATCTATATACATCGGCATGTGGTTCATGATGAAATCTCTACAAAGACTTATATTTAAGAACGGAGGAAGTACTAGTATAGTACTCCCTCCGTTTTTTATTACTCTGCACCTAAGTGTTTTTGGTTTTTTCACAATTGCTCTACGCACTGGCCTTTCTTCCCCTTTCCTTCCAATTTTGCCCCTGATTTTCGGTCTCCCATGTAACCAATGCATTAACTACGAGCCAATACGTTGCATGCAGTGAAAAGGACTAGCCAATCTGTTGCATGTGTGGAGCCACCCCGAGCAATTAGTGGGGCGCAGTTCCCATGCATGCAGAGCACGCGATCCAAGCAAGCCAATCCGTTGCATCACTTATTTACAGCGTGCCGGTTCCCAGTACGTGCAATTAACATCAAAACAGGGGGCAAATCAGTCCAGAAAATTCCCACCGGAGCACTCCTTGGTATCCGGGATTGCACTTAGGCGCAGACAAAAGAAAAACGGAGGGAGTACCTATTGTAATTTATCAACGAGATAAATTTCTACAATGCTATGAAGCTTCCAGCTTCTGTTACATGTATCTTGCATCCAAGGTTGCCCGTTGCAACATTTCATCAAATACAAAGGAGACTAACATGCGTGATATTTCATCTCAATGATTGATAGATCATAGCAAATATGTACTCCCTCCGTTCCAAAATAAGTTTCTCAACTTTATGCAAACTTTAGTACAAAATTGTACTACTACTAAAGTTGACACTTATTTTCCAACAGAGGCAGCTAAATAAAAAAACAATCCATGCAGTCCCTATCCCTTGAACCGTGAACCCTAACCAAGCTTCAATTTGCTGGCAACGTTCAAACTTCCTAAAAAATGAAGTTTGCAACCTTTTGACCATCGGATCATTTTGTGCAGTTTCACCCAAATCGAGATGAGCATCCCTGTGGCAAAGAAATTGAAGAAGCGTGATTAGAATAAGATTACTGGGACTAGTTGATGAGACATAAACTCACAAAAATACAGTACGTAGAAGCTAGTAGAGGTATGTGCGGGGCAATAAAGTAAAGAAATATCCACATGGAGTGATGTGGGCAGCTGGAGCAGTGGTGCAAGCTGGCTGTAAAGGGAGTTGTACCTGAGGGATGTTGGGATGTAGCTCAACCTTGAGGAGGGCGGCGGGAGGCGGAAACTGCCCACGTCACGGTAGTGAGCAAGGGACGAAGGCAACCTCACCGGCTTTGTGGGAGAGAACGACGAGGACCCCTGATCGGGACGTGCCGACAGTGGGTTTTCACCGTCGGCGATGGCGACTGCATCTACACTAAGCATCCACCCCTTCCCCCGGCGGACATGATCCACCGGGATGTTAGAGATGTGGCCACAGTCATTTTGTGCGAGAGAGTGTGAAGAGAGAAACCCCAGCAAGCAACCGTGTAGGTTGGCCCGTCCTATATAGTGGAGCGGTTTCCTTTTCTCTCCATATGAACCTATCATAATGCGTACGTGCCACTGAAGGAAAAAAACTTTATTTATAAATGACGCGGCACCTACTACTC
The DNA here is from genome assembly GCF_018294505.1 of Triticum aestivum. Classification (NCBI taxonomy): domain Eukaryota; kingdom Viridiplantae; phylum Streptophyta; class Magnoliopsida; order Poales; family Poaceae; genus Triticum; species Triticum aestivum. Next base: position 583,508,055 of record NC_057810.1, read on the forward strand.
GTTCTCCTATAACCTTGCGCTTGGCATCTCCAAAATATTAACCTTCCGATTGGCTCTTTGCCTCTTCGGGAAGTCGAGCAATAATGGTAGTGCAGTATATATCGTTCTGGCTATATGAGACCGAATGAATTGCTGCACGTCCACCACGTGGGTGAGGGTCGAGGGGCGAGGGAGAGTGCTACATACGGAGCAAAATGAGTGAATCTACACTCTAAAATATGTCTATATACATCAGTGTTTGGAGTATGTACTAGTAGTTCATATTGAAATCTACTAAAGGACATATATATTCCAAACAATATGATATAATCTCTATAACCAAGGTATTAGTAGGGACGAGGAGTAAACGGAGGGAGTAGTAAAGTTTTCTCCTCGTCCTACGAGCCACCGCGCGCATGGGCGAGGGAGCGGGCATAAGGCGGAGCAAGCTTCACCTCATCATGCGAGCCACCGCGCCCGTGGGCGGGGGAGACGGCATACTAAGCAAGCTTCTCCTCGTTCTGCGAGTTGATGGGACACATCAAAATTACTCCAGTGTATAGAGCCTTGCCTCTAAGGTAGTCCCCACATGGTTTGCCTTTTTTTTTAATTTAACATAACGCGTCAAGTCGCAGTTTGTTTGTTCACCCATGGTAGACGATCCTCCCTCCACCAAGTGCACAACCAGTACACGTGCCTAATTACCACGTGGGCTGCCTTTTTCATACAGAAATGAGCTCCACCGTGTACCCGCGCGGGCGTGGTTGGGAAAGAGACGGGAGTACGTGAGTCGTGCATGCACCTCTTCTCTTGGTGCATGTCCCCCACCTACGTGGGTGTGTGTGAGAGATACAAACCACGTTCGTGAGTGTTTTTTGTTTTGGGGTGGGGGTGGGGTGGGGTGGGAGTTGATTTCGTGAATTATTTGTGGGAATACGTGTCGATGACATCTCAAACAAAATTTTGCATGCCATGTGTGTGAAATGGAGGCCTATCCATATCATATATAGAGGGTCGGGCAATCCACGAGAAGAGAGGGAGGGGTCATAGCTATCGATAGAGTCGAAGAGAGGATCAAGTGGGTGGGTGCGAGATCAATGAAGTGAGCCATCGAAATTGTGTGTGTGTGCAAGTCAAAGATATAGGGCGATTGGCCTACCGGAATGTTAGAGGGCACATGTCAAGTTTGTGTGTGGCAGGGAGACATGACTAGAGTGCTCGATGTATCGGTGTGTGTGTGGGGGGGGGGGGGGGGGGGGGGGGGGGGGTAGGCAGAGGCCTAACTATAGAGGTAGAACGACTCGTATATGTGTTGAGAAGGAGAGACCCAGCTATGTCTTGAGGGAGATCGGTCGACATCCATACATAACTGAAGGACGGGAAATATGATGGGACACAGAGAGAGAGAGAGGAGAGAGAGAGAGGGAGGGAGAGGGGTAGAGTGCTGGATGGGTGATGGAGTTGCTTCTTGAAGATGGTGGGAGAGGCCTACTAGACAAACTCAGGGTGGAACTGCAATGTTATCAATAAGAGTGGGGATGTGTTTCTGTGTGTGCATGTGCGTGATAGATCTGTCGGGACGCATCCATGGATGATGAAGGGGAACCATGTGTTTGGTAAGCAAATCTAACTAGATTGGTAGATCAATTGTTGTTTGTCGGAGGAAGGGAGAGACACAACTAATGAGGTAGATCGATCGACGCGTGGGTAAAAACGAGTTATAAGGACCTAGCTAGCTATATGTATAGTGAGAGATCGGTCGGTGTACGTCCATTTGTTAGAGGCAAATAAGGCCCAGCGAGACGGATAGACAGAGAGAATGGAGCTAGGAGGTGGTGCGAGAGGCCCGGCTACTAGGTAGATAGGGGGAGGAGTGTGCGGTTGTGAGATCGATGAAAAGAGGGGCGAGAGTTTACACGTGTGTGTGACCGTATGAGAGACACGAGGCAAGGACACATAAAGGAGGAGATTGAAGGTGTGTGTGTATGTTGTAGGCAGGCATCGCTGGAGAGGTTTATCGATCGGTGTGTGTCGGAAAGGAGTTGTGGAGACTCTGGGAGAACGACCTAAAGAAAAAATGAATGTGCCCGGTGGATAAAATGCCGAGGGAGGGGGAGGGCGAGGAGGGTGTGTGCATGCACGAGAGAAAGTTAGTGGTAGCTACAAAGGTTAGAGGATTGTGTGGGTGTAAGAGACTAACAAAGATCATAATTTAATATGAAAGCGGATTCATATATTTGAATAGGAGATCATAGTGTTTTAAACATATGCATGCATGAATATAGCGGTGATACACGTGATGTGCACATGTTATACCATGATGTAATAATGCATGGCGTTCGCAACTCACAGCTAAATGCCGAACAATCTAAACCATACTATACATCAAACAATCTCACATTTTATTTGAATTTGTGATAATGTGTGGCGTTTGCAGCTTACAACTAAATATCGAACAATCTAAACAATACTATATATCGAACATTCTCACATTTTATTTGAATTTGTGGTAATGTGTGGTGTTTGCAACTCACATCTAAATACTTGTAGGCGTAGGGGGCGGGGCACATAATGTGATAAACACATTATACATATGAGACATGGTTTAGATTATGAAGATCTAGCTAGAGCTAGAAATGTAGTGTGATTTGAAATCAAAATAAAGTGGATTCAAAAAATCGAGTTCGAGTTCATATAGTACACATAGTTCATATGTAACTCTAGACTAATCATGTGGTGTGCTATGAAGATAATACACAAACGATGGTTTAACTTGACAATAATGATGATTGTAGATCTTATTAAAACAGAGAAACGAATTCAAATGCTTTGACTTCACAACAATCATTACTGTAGATCTTATTCAAATAGAGAAACGAATTCAAATTTAGTTCATATTGAAGCGGTAGTATATACGTTTGGAATGCACTAAAACGTTCATTTGAGTAGTAGGTTGCATGCATTATACACGTAGAGAAATATTTTAATTGAACATTACATGAATTCAAAGTTTTGAGTGACATTTGTAGTGCGCATTGATTTGGTACAGTACACGTTAGGCTTGTCCGGAAATTTCAACCCGCGCCTTGTTAGCCCGAAATATTTAAGATATATCTTTGTCTCGTCGTGCTCCGACAACTCCCTCCATCTCAACCCGCGCCTTGCTATTCCGAAATTACAACGCGCGCGAAAACTCCCACCTCCTGTGAAATCCCGACACGCGAAATGCCCGTGGTACCCCTGAACCGAAAGAAGCACCTCAAATCGGTGGGGGTACTTTCGTAACTTACCCCACATTTCGAACAAGCGCGTCCCTAAGCCATGGTTCCCCACTGCCATCCCATCCGCCCACCCATTCATACACCGAGGCCGCGAAAACCCGCGACGAACACCCAAACCCTGCTCCGTCCGCCACCCAGCCGGAGCCTCCTCCCCGACGACATCGTTGACACCAACACCTCAACGTCCCTCATCCACCGTACCGGATGAGGATCCGTCGTCGATCTCGTGGTCCCGCCAGTTCAGCCACCCCGTCCTCCACCTCTAAGGAGCTGCCCCGATGTTCCCCTTGTCTTTCGCGCCACCTCCATTCACACACCGCCATCTTCACCTGAACCACCGGAAGAGCATCATCATCGTCGTTTCGTCGGATGAAGCTGCAACCTAATCGGCGCCACCAAAGAGGTTGTACACTAATCGCCGCATTTTCTTCTTGATTTGATCTCACGGTGCTGCCGGCGCGTGGTCCCTAGCCGACACGGCGTGGCTCCATGCACGGCGGTGTCACCGGCCACTTACTCCACGGCATCGCTCCCTCGGCGGCGACGTCCACATCAGTAGGAGCTGCTGCTGCTTTAGGTCTCACTCGTGCTGCTACTCTGCTCTTGCTCTCAGTCCCCTGCCTGGTCTGCTCTCGCTATTGCTATTGCTCTTGCTCGCGCTGCTTCTCTCGCTCTTGCTCTTGCTTGCAATGCTGCTCCGATTTAGCTATACTTTAGTCGACTGAATCGACTTTTGGGTCAGTAGATTTTCAGAGGGTGGGGGTGGGGGGATCGCAGGGGTGAAGGAAGAACCAGCTGCAGCGGGGAGGGGGGCTCGCTAGAGAGGTACCTCACTATCTATCTTAGAGTTCAGGGTGGGAGCAGTGGTCGCTGGCGGTGGCGGGGCGATGGCGTGGGGATCGCCGGAGAAAAAGCTCAGCACGGGAGGGCCTAGAGGGATGCCCGGGGCGGCGGTGGACCGGAGGTGGGGAGTGTTTTCGAGGCGGGCGGCGGGGGCTGCTGTTTGGCCAGTGGTGGCTGGCGGCTCAGGGGGATGGAGGTTGAAGATGAACTGGAGGCCCTTGATTTTGTATCCAACGGCTGCAAAATCGACTGACCAGAGATGAAAAGTCAGTCGACTGACGTGTAGCCTCACCTTGCTAGTGCGTTCAGTTTCGACAGCAAAATTCAGTTTCGACAGCAAAATTCAGTGTTGACAGTTAAATTCAGTTTCGACAGTTAAGTTCAGAGATGAGCGGCTGATGTATTTTACATCTAGCACTTTGTGGTTATGTATTTTACGTCATGTATTGGAGATGCTATTAGAATTCCACTCAGGTTAACCTTGTTCCTTGTCTCTCTTGTCCTGCTTCAGCCTCATCGTCATACAACTCACCGGAGCTGCTCCAACAACGAAACCCTCCATCACAGCGGAGCAGTACCTCGGGCTCCATATCCAGACGCCTAAGATCTTCTTTGCCTCCTCCGACAGCAAAGTCATCCAGAGCATCCTCACTGGATAACCCAATCATGCTGAGATTGACATGGCTTCGCCAAAGAGGTTGTACACTTGTTGCATCTCTTTTTTACTCTACATGTTATACATATTGTCCACTGAGCACACGGATTTGTTCCTTTAGTGTCTCCTTGAAAGAAAAAACGTAGGAATTTTAATTTTCACTTGTCCTCCTTTTCAAATTCCTATTCATGAAGCACAAGACTAAGATATAGTAGCATAATAGCATTATAACCGTACATTTTCTTGTGGTTTGACTTAATCTCACCATGCTTCTTTGCATCATGTGATCTTCCAATTGTTGTGAATCAAACACCCAGATTGGCAGAAATCATGTGTTTTTAAATTCTCTGTTTTGCACGTGCATTCCTATCCTATTCATGTCTATTTCCTATCCCTGCATTGTTGGAATCCTCCAACTCAAACGAGCCCTTGCAGAATTACTTCTCTTACAGATAGTTGTCAAAGAAAACCTTGCGTGGTTTGTCCCGCTCCTGCTGCGCCGTCGTCCACCCCAGCTCAGCTGCTCCAACGACAGAAGGGTCCAGCACAGCAGGGATCCGGCCTCCAGACTGTCTTTCGCCGCCTCAGATCTTCTTCCCCGCCGCTGGCAGCCATGAAAACTGCATTACCATCATCAACCGAGTAGATGACCTCGAGGACTACACGGGTCCGCAAGAGAGGTCGCACTCTTTCGTGTCTGCTTACGTTATGCATCGCTTAATATTGCATGCTACTTTATCGTCCTGTTCACCGATTAGACTCTGAGTCAGCTCCAAACTAATGGTCAAACTTGAGTTTTTAAATGGTTGTGGGGTACATATCGGGGCCGCAATCAATAGTATCTATCTACTACCTGGTTAATCTCCGGTGTCTACTATGAGTTTCATGTTGGGTGGGAAACAAACAGTAAAGAAGCCATTATCTGTATTTTTTAACTGAAGCCATTATCTGCCTGCTATTATTGGTTTTGGGTCTATCCACAGGTTGCTACCATCACTCTGGATTTCTGCATGCACTCCTTACATAATCTCACTATGCTTTATTCCTATGCATGACAGTTATTCTAAACAATGGAACTGAACATGTAGAGCAAAAGAGACGAGCCTTGCGTAGCAATAAAATTTCATGCAGACGTCGCTCCATGGTAGGCGCAAAGGCAGCCCCCCCTCCACGCATTTCGGATTGTAATCGAGAGAAAGATATCTATTCTGAGGGAGAAGGAGAAGACAATTCCTATTTACCCCCTGAGGTCTTCACTCTGACTTGCATGCTGATGTTGGTTTTATCATGCATATGGTGTCTTGCATTGTTTACTTTATATATCAAATATGTCATCTGCTTAGTTTAGACATCCTTTGTGCAAATGCCATATGTTTAGTTTATTTATCGTTTATGTGAATTCTGCAACGCCATCTTGTTTAGCCAGGCATCATATATGTGAATTTTGCAATGCCATCCTACTTAGCCAGTCATCTTATATGTAAATTATATCAGGCCATCCTTTTTTTCCGTTACATATTACATTTATCAACAATGTTAGTACATTCTACTGCTCTTTGTGTGCATCAGCCATTTGACACGGTGATGGCAAATTCTGGAGTGAAAACAAGGTCTTCAGAGCAGACTATGCTATCTGACGAAGCGCATATCTCGCTGGTTACGGATAGCTCCTCAGAGGAGGATTCAGAGACAGATGATCAGTCCTATCCCCCCCCCCCCGAGGTGTATGCTCTAACTTGGCAGGGTTATATTGCTCATATCGTGCGTATGGTGTCTCGGATTGCTATGTCATTTGATTAGTTTAGACATGCTTTGTGTGAATGCCACCTGTTCAGTGTCTAATTACCATATATGTGAATTATGCATTGCCATCTTGTTGCAAGACATTATATATGTGAATTATACAATGCTATCTTGTTGCAAAGGCATTATATATGTGAATTATGCAATGCCATGCTGTTTAGCCAATCATCATGTATGTGAATTATATCATGCTATCATTTTTTTGTATTACGTGTTCCATTTGTCGACAACGTTTGTATATTCAACTACTCTTCCTGTGCATCAGCCATTTGAAGCGGTGATGGAAGTATCTGGAGTGAAAACAAGGTATTCAGAGCAGACAATGCTACCTGCTGAAGCAGACATCTTGCTGGATACAGAGAGCTCCTCAGAGGAGGATTCAGAGACTGATGACCAGTCCTATCTCCCCCCTGAGGTCTATGCTCAAACTTGGCAGGGTTATATTACCCATGTCATGCATGTTGTCTTGCATTGCTTAGTTTTTACATCATATATGGATTGCCATCTGCTTACTTGCTTACTATATAAATCATATATTTGAATTATCATGCCATCATGTTTACATAGTACATACACATCATCTATCTGAATTATGGCATGGCAACCCATTTAATAAAGACATCATATAGTTATATCATCTCATCCTGTTTAGTGTTTACAGTCATCATATTTTGAATTATGGCATTCTATCCGTGAATGTATGTGAATTATGGCATGCCAACCTATTTAATAAACACATTATATAGTTATATCATGTCATCCTGTTTACATAGTCTCATATTTTGAACTATGTCTTTCCATCTTTTTTAGTTAGCCATCATAATGTGAAATTGTGTCATGCTATCCTGTTTAGTTAGCCATCATATATGTGAAATTGTGTCATGCTATCCTGTTTGGTTAGACAACATAAATATGAATTATTTCATGCCCTCTTTTATTCCCCACTATCCATTGCACCTGTCTATCATACAATGTCTATACTTTCAATTACTTTTCTTGTTTATCAGCCATTTGAATTGGAGAGGGTGATGACAGTATCTAAGGGAGTAACAACACGGTCTTCAGAAAAGATAGTGCTACCAGTTGATGCAGATAGAACCACGGTTGTACTTGCCGAAGGACCAGATCCACCACACATAACCCAGACTCTCACAGATTGTACCCCTACCCAGTTGGACAGAGAACCAGCTACAACCCTTCTAACCCCAACCCCGGCAGATAGTAACCCAGTTCCAGTTGACACAGCACCGTCTCCACCACAGAGCACCCAAACACGAGCAGTTAGTAAGGGAACTGCAGTGCCCAAAGCACGAGGACCACCACTCCGAATCCCAACTCAACGCTTAAAGGAGAAGAAGATTTGTTCTCAGGTCAGGTTCTGTAGCTATGGTTCATACTCCTTTGCCCTTGCATTACTGTATTTACTCATACCAACTATTTTCAAATTTGAAGGATGGAATTGAAACTCCAATGGCGCAACAGGTATGTTTTAAACCTGTTTCTTTAACTAGTTTGCTGTTGTAACCTTCTCTATGTTGATTTCAGTTTAAATTGAATAAACAGTTATGTTCTCATGTCATGCACATTACAAGTGTTGTTATTGCTCTATAGTTTCCCACACTTATATTCTGTCCATTCTGCTTTGTCTTGAACAAATATTATTTGAACTGTGTCTCTATCTTGATTTGCAACAAAAACTAGAATGATATAGACCATAAAGTGACCATGGTACATAGATATATGTTTGTTTCATGCTGTTATCCTGTCCACTTTACTACTGAACTCATTTACCAAAATGAGTTTCATATACAACATGGTAAACATGTGATGTGTCTGCTTGTTTCTCTTTTAGAATGCGGACAAAATATTGGAGAACAGCACCGCGTTATCCAATGGTAAAGGAAGTAATGCAGATAAGGTTCAAGATAGTGAGACATCCCTGTTGGTCTCCAAGAAAGCTGATAAAAACTATCTTGACGATAGTGAGGGAACCCAAAAGTCTTGTCTCGATGTAGTGTTTGAGTTACTGGCCACTACTGCTGGCACAAGCACTTTGAACTCGCTGCCTGAATCAGTTCGTCTTCTTGAGTCTCAACTTCAAGTTGAAAGACATCAATCAGATGTGCTGCGACAGGAAGCCAAAGGACTGAGGAAGTCCCTGCAGAATGCAGATGCATATTTCCTGGTGCAACAACAAGCGCTGGAGGATTTAAGCGCCAAACAAGAGAAAGTTAAAAAGCTTGCTAAGCATCTTGCCAGCATTTTAGGTACCCAGGATATTGTTTCTTGAGATCTTCTGAAGTGGTTTCAGCTCTGGATTTGTTTTGCTGTGGCGTTTATTTGCGTTGGTCGCCAACTTTGACAACCAGTGTATATGATATGCTGCTTTGTTCCCTATATTTGCACTGGTGGCGAACTTTGATGCCCAGTGGATGTAATATGTGTAATAGCCGTGATAGCCTAGCGTTAGTTGCTTGCTTATATATTTCCTTTTCTTTATTATTTGTTTGCTTGTAGTCATTGCAGTTCTTTTTCCGCGGTTTGCTAGTGGCTACAATAACCTATTTTTTAATACTAGGCCACAATAACCATGGGCTAATATTTACTGTAGTGACACTGGGCCTCCTACGGGTCGTAGAAATAGTGGGCCTTCTATGGGCCGTAGAAAACATGGGCCTTCTACGAGCCGTAGAAATAATGGGCCTTCTGTGGGACGTGTCATCAATGGGCATTATGCGGGCCATATGATCGATTGGCCAAACATGGGCCAAACAGACCACATTATGGCTGTAAACGGGCTAGAGTTGGAATCGTCCATTCATGGGGAGACCATGACGGGCCATCATTAATAGGCCGAATTTGATGACGCTACGGAAATGGCCCAACGTATTAACGGACCACAAATGGGCCGACTGTAACCACGGGCTGAATTTGGCCCACAAGCAGAAAACGATAGTAACGGGCCGTAAGTAAACGAATGCTGGAAATGAGTCCAAGAATAAATGGGCTCTGAGAAGGCTGAAAGATAAATGGGCTTGAAATGGCCCAATGTAATAACGGGCTGTTAATGGGTATAAGGTGATACACTGTTCATTACGGGCCAGTTTCACAACGGGCCGTTAATGGGTGTAAAGTGATACACTGTTCATTACGGGCCAGTTTCACCACGGGTCGTTAATAGGCCAAGAGTTACAAAGGGCCTCATATAGGCCGAAAGACGTCATGGGCCATACATGGGCCAGAAGTGAAAACGGGCTGGAATCATATTGGATGGCCCAGTTGACGCTATTGGGCCTAATTCGGATAGGGCGTAAAGGGCCTTGGGTTAGCGGGCTGTAAATGGGCTATATGCGAATAGGCCGTTTATAGGCTTTCAATGGGCCAGCCCGCCACCTTTTGACCAAGTCAAATAGGCCGGCCTTTTCACAGGAATGGGCCACTGTTGGGCCATGCCACGTGTCGAGTATCATAGGCGCCTTCTGTCCAATGAGTGGATGACATCTGTCCCAACAATGAGCCGACACGTGTTTCCGCCAGCCAATGATGATTTTACACATGGAAAATCCCCATTGGTTGGGTCTGTTAATGGGTTATCGGATCCAAAACCCGACCCGATAGCTTAACGGTGTTCCGTTACGGTGGATGCCACGTGTCGGTCTCCCTTGACGAAAGCACTTTTGTGACGCGTGATTTATCATCATGGAAGTGGACACTTCCGTGATGATAATTTTGGTAATGTCATGGAACACTTCTACGATAGCACAAGTATGGCTATCTTGATTCTGTCATAAATTTGTCATGGATGTACATGCATGACAAAAAACGCGACCTACTGTGACAAACACGTATCATCACGGAAGTGTATTTTGTTTGTAGTGTTTGTATGACGCCTAAAGCATAGGTGGCCTAATCCTAAGATCATGCTACCACCCATGTTGGGTAAAAGTATCCCTCGTCATAGCCTCCAATCATGTACACATCTCCGTAAGCAGGTCTTGATTCTCCACTCGTTGTAGAGAGGACCATAAATGAAGCGTCCCGGTACATCTGTAGATAACCTGCATAAGAGAAGTACTTCTATCGTTAAAAACCTTATCATTTCTACATAGCCAAAGCGACCAAATCACGGCAAGCGCTCCCACCCTGAGAAGAATTCTAAACATGTGATCAATCGCATGTCACAAGTTTCCAAATATATTAGCAACACTACACGGAGGATACATGCCATAAGCTATCTGGATGATTCACAATATAGAACGAGCCAATTTACAATGGAAGGACAAATGTTTTATTATCTCATCATGCGGACAAAATACACATTGCATACTTCTATGCCAATTCCTCTTAATGAGGTTATCTTTAGTAAGAATGACTCTGCGATGAAGATACCATGCAATGATTTTATTCTTAAGAGGTATCTTCATCTTCCAGATCTTCTTCTTATTATCAACTGGCACGTCTGAATGGATCAAAGCTCTATACATAGAATCCACTAAGAATTGTCCATTCCCATGTAGGTTCCAATGAAAGACATAGGATCCTTGTGACAACTGTACCGTGGTTAACTGCTGGAGCAGTATGTTCCACGATTGGAGTCTAGGTCCAATTAAATCCCTTCTGAACGTCATGTTTGGTGGAAATGATTACAAAACCTTGGCAATAGTATCACCCATGTGATGCACAAGGTTCCCATCAGCAGTGGTGGAGAGGAAGGCTCCCGAACAGCCTCGGCATGGCCCGCGGTGGGAGAATTTGGGTCACCGCTAGTGGCTTTTTACAAATCCACCTCTGGACGAATATGTAGCAGAGCACGGGGACGGCTACATGGGCCCCAGGGTGCAGGCTGAGGAAGCTGAGCCAGGCATGTTGCGCAAGGTGGGGGCACCTTGCGCATGACCAGGCCGGCGAGAAGGGTCACGACGGTGGCCGGAGCATCGTCGCAAAGGGCCTGCATCACCTCCTTGACCATACGGGTTGGGGTGCTCGTACCGATGAGGCTACGGAGGGGGGCATCGCGCGAACAACGAACCCAAGCCGCCACCACTACTACCAAGGTCCTCCGGGCGACGTGTGGTCGGGGGTGGTGGTGGCGGAGCTGGCAGGCAAAAATCCTCGCAGAGTAACACTTGAACCCTCACTGGAAAACATAGCAATTTCATCGCCAAGCGCTCCGCCCGGTTGGAATCGGCGCCCGCGATCACGGCATCCTTTGCAGGAAGGGAGCTCTGTAGAGCGAAGAATCTTGTGTGGGTTAATTGTCTAAGATGTCAGGCTAAAGAAATCCATGTTAGTCCTGTGAGTTGTCTCTAGCGCGAGATAGTCCACCATGTAGAACGGGTCAAGCAGGGTCTTGGTGGTGGCAAGGTGTTGAGCATTGTCCGGGATGCCCATCATCTCAATTGGCACACGGAACAAGGCGCAGACAGGCTCAACGCTGGTTGTGGCACTCCACGTCAGCCGGAACCACGGAGAATGTGCGGTTCCATTGGCCACACGCGCCCGTGACACCACATCAACGAAGCACATGAGGAAGTCCTCTGATTAGTGATGATGCATGAAGAAGCTGCCCACTATTAGGTCAAACCTGTAGCAGAGCAGCTCGACGACCTCCTGGCATGAGACTCCATTGCAGCAACCCGCACCGATCAAAAGCTGGGCGAGATGGAGCTCCTCTTGGGCCTCATTCATGGTTGCAGAACATCGGAGGAAGCGCGTTGTCTCCGCCGCCCTGAGAGACGGATGTCCGGAGAGCTACACAGATGGCGATGGTTGAGGGAGTCCTGGATTAAGGGGTCCTCAGACGGCCGGACTATGTAGCGTGGGTCGGACTGATGGGCTATGAAGAAACAAGACAGAAGAATCCTTCCCGTGTTCGGATGGGACTCTCCTTTGTGTGGATGGCAAGCTTGGCATTCGGATATGTAGATTCCTTTCTCTGTAACTGACTTTGTACAACCCTAGTCCCCTCCGGTTTCTATATAAACTCGAGGGCTTAGTCCATAGAAGCAATCATAATCATACATGCTAGACTTATAGGGTTTTAGCCATCACGATCTCGTGGTAGATCAACTCTTGTAATACTCATATTCATCAAGATCAATCAAGCAGGAAGTAGGGTATTACCTCCATAGAGAGAGCCCAAACTTGGGTAAACATCGTGTCCCCCGCCTCCTGTTACCATCAACCCTAGACGCACAGTTTGGGACCCGCTACCTGAGATCCACTAGTTTTGACACTGACATTGATGTTTTCATTCAGAGTTCTGCTGCGTCATCACCAAAAGGTTTGATGGCTCCACTAATCATCTACAACAATGGAGTCCAGGGGAGGTTTTCCTCCCCGGACAGATCTTCGTATTCGGTGGCTTCGCACTGTGGGCCAACTCGCTTGGCCATCTAGAGAAGATCGACAGATACGCCCCTAGCTGTCAGGTTAGGTTTGGAAGCTTGAATTATGTTGCCGATATCCACAGATACTTGATCTTCGACGGATTCGTGCCCATGGCAGCCGCACCCTAGCACCATGATGAACATGACATAAATCTGTTATCGGACCGTGCCCAGGAGATAGCTCCTGTAACTGCTCTGGCCCTGGATCCGGAGCAGATTGTGCCATCCGAGGACGGGAAGCTCAACCCCGCCACGGAAGCCGCAGACTCAGCGGCGTTGGAGCCACAAACGGATCCAACCTCGAGCGGGGCCTGTGTCACCGGAACATCGGATTCGTCTCTGGCCATAGGTTCCGAACTGCGTGCATCCACGCTCATTGAACCTGATCAGGCGCCGATCGTTGAATTCAGCTCCGCAGACATCTTCCGGCACTCACCTTTAGGCGATGTGCTAAACTCATTAAAAGCCCTCTCCTTATCGGGGGACTCTGAGCCGAACTATATCCGATTTGGATTGGAAGCTGATGACGGAGAATTCTGCTTCCCACCCACCACCCACTTCATAGCCACTGTCGAAGAATTAGCCGACATCCTCGATTACGGCTCCGAAGACATCGACGGTATGGACGACGATGCCAGAGAGGAGCAGGCACAAAAACCACCGCTTATAGGGCGCTGGACCGCCACCTCCTCATATGACGTATACATGGTGGATACACCCAAAGAGAAGAATGGCAACAATGAAAAAGATCCAGTCGAGGATAAGCCTCCTGAGATACAGCCAAAGCACCGACGTTAGCGGCGCCGCTCTAAACCACGCCATGGAAAAAACAGCAATATCGGAACAGGAGAAAATAATACTCTGGGCGATGCTGAAGAAAATGAAGACCCCGTTGAGCCAACTTCTGAACAGGATGAACGGGAGGATGGGCGAGTCAGCCCTAATGAATAGGTCATTAACAAAGACTCGGAGGACAGTAATTATCTTCCACCCTCCGAGGATGAGGCAAGCCTCGGCGGCGAAGACTTTATCGTGCCTGAGGAGCCCGTTGATCAGGAGCGCTTTAAGCGCTGGCTAATAGCCACTGCAAGGAGCCTTAAAAAGAAGCAGCAATAGCTTCAAGCTGATCATGATCTACTCAATGACAGATGGACTAATGTCTTGGAAGCCGAGGAATACGGCCTCGAGCGCCCAATCAAAAGTTACTCGAAACGCAAATTGTTACCCCAATTCAATGATGAGGCACTGGAGGCCGTCCTACCAGCGCATAATGTGGCTGACAGACCACCACGTGGCTGGGACAAAGCGGCAACTCAGGCCGAACACCAGCCCGCACTACCTCGCCGTAAAAACAGAGACACAACAGCTCGGGGATACACATATGACCTGTGGCATGACCTAGAACATAGAGTAGGTCAGACGAGATCGATCTATGGATCGCGGGGGCGTGCCCCGATGCGCGATGATGGCCATCCGGCCGGACGTGACAAACATAATCACGCCCGGGCCGAAAATCGCAGACGAACTCCATCTGAGCAATGTCGCGACTTGGCCGAATATAGAGGCTCCGCACACCCCCTTTGCTTCACTGATGAAGTAATGGAACATGAATTCCCGGAAGGGTTTAAACCCATGAACATTGAATAATATGAGGGGACAATAGACCCCATGGTATGGATTGAGGATTTTCTCCTCCATATTCATATGGCCCGGGGTGATGATCTTCACACCATCAAATACCTCCTACTAAAACTCAAGGGACCCGCTCGGCACTGGTTGAACAGTTTGCCCGAAAACTCAATTGGCAGCTGGGAAGACTTGGAAGACGCCTTCCTCGACAACTTCCAGGGTACATATGTCCGACCTCCAGATGCCGACGACTTAAGTCACATAGTTCAACAGCCCAGAGAGTCAGCCAGGAAATTTTGGACTAGGTTCTTAACTAAAAAGAACCAGATCATCGACTGTCCAGATGCCGAAGCCCTAGCGGCCTTCAAACATAGCATCCATGACGAATGGCTCGCCCGACACCTCGGCCAAGAAAAGCCGAAGTCTATGGCTGCCCTCATGACGCTTATGACCCGCTTCTGTGCGGGCGAGGATAGCTGGCTAGCCTGTAGAAATAACAATACAAGCCAACCTAGCACTTCTAAAGCCAGAAATAGCAACAACAAGCCCCGACGCAACAGACACAAGCATCGAAGCAATGGTGACAACATCGAGGACACGACGGTCAATGCCGGATTCAACGGCTCTAAGTCCGGTCAGCGGAAGAAGCCATATAAAAGAAATAATCCGGGATCGTCCAGCTTGGACCGCATACTCGATCATCCATGTCAAATCTACCACACTCCTGATAAACCAGCCAATTATACCAACAGAAACTGCTGGGTTTTTTAACAGGCCGGCAAGTTAAATGCCGAGAACAAGGAGAAGGGGCGCAAAGCAAGGACGATGATGAGGAGCCCTGGCCACCGAACACAGTAGGACAGAAGAAGTTCCCCCCAAGTTAAAACGGTGAACATGATATACGCTACCCATATCCCCAAGAGGGAGCGCAAGTGCGTGCTCAGGGACGTTTACGCGGTGGAGCCAGTCGCCCCAAAGTTCAGCCCATGGCCGTCCTGCCCGATCACCTTCGATCGCAGGGACCACCCGACCAGTATCCGTCATGGCATTTCAGCCGCACTGGTCCTCGACCCAATCATTAACGGATTCCATCTTACGCGAGTCCTCATGGATGGTGGCAGCAACCTGAACCTGCTCTATCAGGATACAGTGTGCAAAATGGGTATTGATCCCCCAAGGATCAAGCCCACAAAAACCATCTTTAAAGGAGTCAAAGCAGGTGTAGAGGCCCGCTGTATGGGCACAATCACACTAGAGGTGATCTTCGGATCCCTGGACAACTTCCAAAGCGAAGAGTTGATCTTCGATATCATCCCCTTCCATAGTGGCTATCACACACTACCCGGACGAACCGCATTCACTCGATTCAATGTGGTGCCACACTATGCTTATCTCAAGCTCAAGATGCCCGGACCACGCGGTGTCACAACAATCAATGGAAACACGGAACGCTCCCTCCGTACCGAGGAGCATACCGCTGCCCTCGCAGCAGAAGCACAGAGCGGACTTTTTAGGAAGAACCTTAATTCGGTGGCCAAGCTCCCGTACACTGTCAAACGAGTCTGAACTACTCTGCAGCAGGACAGTCCAGCTCATCAAGAGCTTGACTAGCAATTCGGCCTCCATCCCAGTCCCGACCAAACGGCAACATTCGTAGCGAACATACATAACTACACACTCGAAATACCATGGGCATAGACGGAGGCACAACTAGATCGTGGTCCATAATACGGCTCAACCTCCCCTGGACCGACATACTTTCACTTTTTCTTTTTCTTTTCAGGTTTCTTTTTTCCCAGGCCTTTCCTGTTGGCCTGATTGTTGGACCGATCAAGGGATGGATACTGTCAGATTAAGGGATCCACAAACCCTTGACAGGTTCGAACTCTGGGGTGCGTGCGGAGATCTCAACCTACCCAGCATGCTTACTCGCGATCCTCCTAAGACAAGCGCGTCGAGCTCAAAGGCACACAAAGACACAATGATTTATACTGGTTCGGGCCACCATTGTGGTGTAATACCCTAATCCAGTGTGGTCTGGTGGATTGCCTCGGAGGGCTGAGGATGAACTAGTACAGAGGATGAACAAGCTTTAGTAGGTGAGGTGTTCTTGGGCTCGTGTGGTGTATGCTAGCTCTACTTGTTCTGATCCCGTCCTCTCTCTTCTCGTCTCGTCTCCTCTCGTCTCGTCTCCTCTTGTCTCGTCTCCTCTGGTGGTGGCTAGTCCTATTTATAGTGGCCTTGGTCCTCTTCCCAAATATGAGCGGGAAGGGATCCCACAACGGTCGGATTTGAAAGGGCACAAGTAGTATAGTCTATCCTGACAAAAGTAGTCTTTGCTGTCGGATTTTGGGTTCTGGCAAAACCCTTGAGGTTCAAACACTCGGGTGCGCACGAAGATTCCCCCCTACCGAATCTCGCCCTCAGCCTCACCGCGATCCCTAAGCTTAGCTCGATGAACTCGCAACACAAGAGACACACGATTTATAAAGGTTTGGGCCACCATTGTGGTGTAATACCCTACTCCCGTGTGGTGGTGGTGGATTGTGTCTTGGGCTGATGATGAGCAGTACAAGGGAAGAACAGCCTCTTGAGGAGAGGTGTTCTAGTGCTTGCTAGGTCGGTCGGGGAGGAATTGATCTATCTGATTAGTTCAGTTCAATTGTCCTTTCTACTGTGGTGGCTAACCCTATTTATAGAGGCCCTGGTCCTCTTCCCAAATATTGAGCGGGAAGGGATCCAACAACGACCAATTTGAAGGGGGACAACTAGTACAAGCTATCCTGACTAAAGGTGGTCTTCGCCTATCAAGGGCGCTAGTGGTGATGCCGCCTGGCCTTGGTCATCATGGCTTGCATCAAGGGAACCTCGCGAGGTACCCCTTGCCTTGATCTCTCCGCCTCATCGCGAGCCTGCCTGGTGAGGCCGCTCCTGAGGAGGCCTTGCATCGTCCGCCCCGCGAGGCTTGGCCCCTCGCGAGGGTCTGTTGGTTGATGAAGATGGGACGTATTGGGCCACTGCTGAAGCCACGCCGCGGGCCGCCGGTAGGCAAGTCTGGGGACACCCATTCCTAGAACACCGACAGTAGCCCCCGGGCCCAAGGCGCGCTCGGACATGGCTTAGCGGCGAAGCCAAAGGGCAAGGGCGGAGCGCCGCGGCCCCCAACAGCCCGCGGCCTTGGCCGACGCGTGGCGACTAATTGGACGTCGGTGTCTCTGCTTACCCATGCTGCCTCGGCAACTGCCCGACTGACAAAAGGCTGGCACGGGCAAGGCTTGCCTTCATTGCTCTCCTTCGTCTTGCTCGAGATCCCCTTCATTGCTCCTTGCTTCCGAAATCTCTAGATCCGCTTCGCTCCTTTCCTTTTCAGTGAGCGATGGCGCCCCGCAAGGCCAAGGTTGATGCGCTGCTAGCTTGATATGCGCCGATGTCGGATATTGGGTTCCGGCAAAACCCTTAAGGTTCGAACTCTGTGGTGCGCATGAAGATCTTCTTCCTACCAAAACACGCCCAGAACCTCGCCACGATTCTAAGCTAGCACGATGAACAACACAAGAGACACAAGGTTTATACTGTTTCGGACCACCGTTGTTGTGTAATACCCTAATCCAGTGTGTGGTGTGGTGGATTTCCTCCTGGGCTGGTGATGAACAATACAGAGGAAGAACAGCCTCGCGAGAGGTGTTCTTGTGGTGGTGTGCTTGGAGAGGAGTCGATCCATCTCTGTTGGCTCTGGGTGAGATTCTCGATGCCTTCTACTGTGGTGACTAGCCCTATTTATAGAGGCCCTGGTCCTCTTCCCAAATATTGAGTGGGAAGGGAGCCAACAACGGCCATTTTGTAAGGGGAAAACTAGTACAAGCTATCCTGACTAAAGGTGGTCTTCGACTGCCAAAGGCACTGGTGATGACACTGTCTTGGGCTCCATGGTGACCTCCGTCCTGCAGCTCTGCTAGTCTTGGTCTCGTTGCACTGATATGGAAACCTTTGCTTGATGCCTCAGTACTCTGCCCCTACGCTTGCTCCCTTTGCACCAAAGAGGAAACAAGGACACTTCATAGGTTGGCGCCCGCCTGGTCTTGATCGTCATGGCTTGCATCATTAGCGCCTCACGAGGTACCCCTCGCCTTGATCTCTCCGCCTCCTCGCGAGCCTGCCTGGTGAGGCCGCCCCAGAGGAGGCCTTGTGTCGTCCGCCCCGCGAGGCTTGGCCCCTAGCGAGGGTCTTGAACTTGGGTTGATGAAGACGGGTCGTACTGAACCGCTGCTGAGCCACGCCACAGGCCGCAGGCAGGCAAGTCTGGGGACCCCCGTTCCCAGAACGCCGACAGTAGCCCCCGGGCCCAAGGCGCGCTCGGACTTGGCTTAACAGCGAAGCCAAGGGCAAGTGCGGGGCACCGCGAGCCTCAAGAACATGCGACCTTAGTCGCCGCATGGCGGTTGATTGGACGTAGGCGTCTCCGCTTCCCCACGCTGCCTCAGCAACTGCCCGATTTGACGAGCCCCTGCTGCATGCAAAAAGAGTCATCATTACCTGTGATCGTGGAAGCCGACGGTTGGCCTCCCTTGGGCTATAAATGGGGAGGGGCGAAAGTCCCCGCTGCCCATCTCTTATTGCTCCCCCTACTTCTTCTCCCTTGCTCCACCTCCATTCTCGACACCAATGGCACCAATCCGCCGGTTCTCAGCCAAAGAGAAAGGAAAGGCTCCTCGGGAGGGTCCTGACCTGCTCCCGCCGAAGAAACGGCCGGTGTCCTGCCGCCGTGACGAGGTTGCGAGGCTGGAGATGACGAGGCCTTGGTGCGAGCGGCCACCTCCTGTGTTCCCGCTACCCCTGTACGCCCAGGCTGAGGGCCCTGGAGAAAGGGACGACGAGCGACACCGCCCGCGGCTCAGGCGATGTCGACGAGCCATGGCGGCGCGCGCCGTTGCTCCTGGAGTCCATGCCGCGGACTCCTCTCGCGAGCTCGTGCTCCACACCATGATGCCTCCAAGCACCTGGATTCGCTTCCCTCCATTCTTCGCCTTCGAGATGCCGCCAAGGGAGCCTCTTGAGTTTGGCTGCAGCACGCCGGCTGCAGTGCTCTGGCGACCAGAGCGGAGGTTGAAGTCGTCGCTCCGGGCAAGGTCTTCATGACCCGAGGCTGGGGTGAGGTCGCCCGGGTCTGCCGAACAGGGGGTGCCCTCGTGATTCATTTCGAATACGATGGCGCCTCCTTGATGCTCTTCAAGGTCTACGATGCTGAAGGTCGCTGGCTGGATTGCTGCCCCAGAGGAAGCGGCCGAGACGTTGACGCGGCAGGGGCTAGGCCTGCCATCCGCTTCCCCAACGGCTCCTCTTGCAGCAGCGGTGATGCTTGGGAGTCCAGCGACTCCCTCGAGCACTTCGCGACTTCGGAGACGAGCGACGACAGCTACGTGCCCCCGAGCTCGCGCCGTGCCCAGAGCAAGGTGGCTGCATCAGGCCGTCAGTGCAGCTGATCTGGATGGGGTTGACACCGGCCTCCGTGGCCCACTGTTGATGATGGCGTCGGCCATGGAGGCACATGTAGTTAGGGCTCCTTAGGATTCACGTATTTTGTTCCCTCGCGACGATTTGGTGCTCTATGATGACATGTCCCGGTCCCCAGGTTGGCTTCAGCCATCGCTGGTATGCCAGGTCGCGATGCCGTGGTCAAGGCCAGGAGGTGAGCAGCCCGAGGTCCAGTAAGAGCCCCTGAGGCGCGATGCTCAGGAGGTCCCCTTTAGCACTCAAGCAGCCGCCAAAGGGTGAGAAAGGAAGGCAGCGCCACCGTCACAGAGCCGCATTAGGTGGAGATTCCGCGTCGTATTAATTAGCTATTCCAGGTGCGAAACTTATCTCGAAAACATGGAGTCGTTCCTTCGAGTTGCGCCAGACTTGTACATCGGCAACTCGGATGTAGCTGGGTTAGGCCCTCACGAGCTTCCCCTCTCTTCCCCACACTCTCCTTAGTGCTCTACATCTTCAGGTCCCGGCCCTCGAGCGAGCTCAGCCGCCGCTGGTATGCCAGGTCGCGATGCCGTGGACAAGGCCAGGGGTGAGGGCCGGAGAGCCAGTAAGAGCTCCTGACTCACGATGCTCATGAGCCCCCCTTTCAACGCGCAAACGGATCACACGGGAAAGAAGGAGAGAGCTCGTGATGCCACCCGCTCTAGACCTCAGGAGGTTCCTGTAAACCACACGAGAAAAGCACGGGTTGCCATTATGATTGCTGACCGGCCATTGGTTGCTCCGAGAGAGTGGTGAGGGCACTAAGGGCCTGGTGAGGTGACGCTTGCGGGGCTATCGCGGGCCAGAGCTCGACCATTCATATTTGTCGATGTTGTAGGGACGGACCCATGCGCAAGCGCCGTGCCGACGCGAGCGGCTCCAAAGGTAGGTATCAATCGAGTATGCGGTAATCACAGGCAGGTTAAGCATGAAGGGCAAATCAGCTTAGATAAACGCAGAAGGGATACATGCCACTGGGTCAGAACCTAGCGGCTTGGGGACGATGCAGCCCGAGGGGCACCCCCAGCAAGGTAAACTAAAGACATAAGCAAAAGGGATACATGTCGCAGGGACAGACCCGTGCGGCCAGCGAATGATGCAGCCCTGAGGGCGCTCCCAGGTGAAATGAACTCGAAAGATATCACCTGATACCATTGTAGAGGGGGTGTTGGAGTAGCTGAAGGTGTGCGATGAAGAGGCCGATCCTCACGAGCCGCCGGAGCCCTGAGCCTCGGGAGGCTCTGGGGGTCCGGGCGGTTACTCGAGGATCATCTCCATCTCCACCAGGACCGCGTGATGCCTGCCCTCCTGAGCCACCAGAATGCTCCGCATGTGGCGCTGGTGAGTAGCAGCCACGTTCAGCAAGCCGAAAGGCATACAAACGTAGCTGTGCGGTGGACCCTCGCAACATCCCACGCGTGAGGGCTAAAGGCGTTCCTGAGACGCGGATCGGTTGAGCCCTGGGAAATCGATGCAGACGCGCAGCTCGCCATCCTCGCCTGGATGGGGAGCTACGCCAGGCAAACGGCGATCGCCGCGTATGGCTCTTGCTTCCTGAAGATCCTGGGTGGTCTTGGTAATGAACTCGTGAGGGTTGGGCTTTCCACGGCCCAATCCTTCCTGAGGGAAATATGCTACGAAACACGCCTCCAAGTGGTGCTTGAGCGCCTCCCTCATGATCTTGGCAAAGTCTAAGGGCCTCCAGAAGAGAGCCCTCGAGCCCTGCCCGAGGAGGGCGCCGGGCGCGCCTTCCTATGTGATGGAGGGAGGCGCCCCTTGCACAGGCGCAGATCCTGATGCGACACCTCCTGAGATGCCAATCTCCTGAGGCCTTGAGCTGGGTGATGCCTTCTTCTTCTTGGGCTCTACCTCAGGAGGGTTCTAGCCCTTGCTGTCTGGGTCCTCGATTGATGCAGCTTGGAAGGCACGCTCAAGGGAGCACACCGCATCCTTTTCTTCGCAGGGGACTATGATGATTCCACCACTTCCTGACATCTTGAGGACATTGTAGCCATGGGTGGGTCACCACCATGAACTTGGCCAGGGCCGGATACCCGAGGATGGCACTGTATGGTAGGCAAATGTGGGCAATGTCAAAGTCGATCAGCTCGGTGTGGTAGTTGTTCCACTGCCCGAAAGTGACAGGGAGGCGGACTTGCCCTATAGGGGTAGTGGAGCCGTCAGTAACTCTCGAGAAAGGCTTGGTAGGATGAAGTTGATCATATGGCACTTGAAGGCTGTTGAACATCTCGACGGACAGAATGTTGAGCCCTGCGCCGCCATCGATGAGGGTCCTGGTAACCTGCACATTGCTGATGACTAGGTAACAAAGCATTGGGAGGACGCCAGCTATAGCCGCGCACTTGAGTTGATCTGCTAAGCTAAAGGTGATGGAGCACTTGGACCACCTGAGCGGGCGCGTGGCCTCGGGCTTGGGGAGGACCGCATTCACCTCGCGAGCGAACTGCTTGAAGATGCGCTGAGAGGCTGGGGCCTGGGCACTGCCCAGGATGCAAGCGATACCACGCAGCTCCTGGAAGCCCCCAGCCCCCTCGTCCTGGTGGTGGTCATCATTCCTTCTTAGTGCTGGCGGCAGAGGTGGAAGGCCTGTGTTGCCCTGCGGGCGGTCCTCGCGAGGCTGATCCCTGGTCCTGCCAGCGATCCTCGCAAGGTTGGTCACGCCACTCATGGCGAGGGCCTCGGTCGTCCCATCGTCCTCCGCCTCTTCCTCCTCCTCGGTCGTAGCCCCGGTCGTTGCACTCGGGGTGTCGACCGATGCGTCCTTCTCGAACGGCTCTGACCTCCTGGCATTCATTGGTGTTGTGGGTGTAGAGGTTGTGGTAGGCACAGAATTGGCTGCCCTTGGACGACTCCGGCTGGTCCCTGCCGCGCTTGTGTCTGGCTTTGCTGCGAGTACATCTGCTACTTTGCGCTTCACGTCCTTGGCCTTGGCTTTCTTCTCTTCTGGGTCTGCAGCTAGAAGCTCGAGGAGGGAGAGGCATCCCTCCTCAGCTCTTGCGCACTTGGTCGCCAAGTTGAAGAGCTCCAGAGATGTGGACATGTCCTTGTGGATGGCGAGCTCCTCCTTCATCTTGACGTCGCGGACACCATCAGAAAATGCTGAGATGATGGCCTCATCCGTCACCTTGGGGATCTTGAGGCGGGCGTTTTCGAAACGCTGGATGTACTTCTGCAGGGTCTCTCCGGGCGGCTGCTTGATGCGGCACAGGTCACCCGCTGCCGGGGGGCGGTCACGAGTGCCCTGGAAGTTGGCGATGAAATGGTTGTGCATCTCGTTCCAAGATAAGATTAAGCCGGGAGGCAGGTTCAGGAGCCAGGTGCGGGCACCATCCTTGAGCGCCATGGGAAACCAGTTCGCCATGACCTTTTCGTCTCTATTGGCTGCCTCGATGCCCAGCTCGTAGAGCAGCAGGAACTCCACGGGGTCGACAGTACCGTCATAGCGAGGAGGTAGGTCCGGCTTGAACTTGCCGGGCCAGGCGATGCTATGCAGCTCGGAGGTGAAGGCATGCCAACCTGCGGTGGCCACCGGAGCCTTTTGCAGACGCGGGGCCTGCTCTTGATGATTCCCGCATGCCGTCGCCAGGGGCAGCGCGGGGTCTTGGCGTGCTGGTGCAGGGATGCGGTCTTGCCGTGCAGGTGCAGGGAGCATGTGAGCGCCTTCTTGAGGCCGGGAAATTTCTTGGCAGCTTCTTTCTTGCCGCACGGGTGCCAGACACGTTGGGTCACGTCCAGGGGCCGCACACCTTGGAGCTAGGGCACCTTCTTCAGGAGGAGGTGGCGGAGGCGCTCCCTAAGCTGCGTCGCCCATGCAGAACGGAGGGCGAGGCAGCGAGAAGGACGGTTAAGGAGAGCCCCCTGCGGCGCTGACGAGCTTGGTGATGCAAGCGAGCCACTCCTTGTAAAGGTCGTCGATGGGGCGGTAGTGCGGGAGATCACGTGCTAGGAGCAACGCGGCCTACGCGTCCGTGGGGGCACGACGAGCGTGAGACAATGAACCGGCTGGTGTTAGCGATGGAGTGGCGGTGCGGCCTTCCCGCCGCACCAAGGGGTGCAGCGAAGATGCTTGCTGCTTGTTCCCCACCAGGCTGGTGGCGGTGTTGGCGGCAGGTGACGGAGAACAATGAGGAGGCCCGCCAACGGGAGCCGTCTGGGCGACGCGGATAGCGAGAGCATCCCAACACTCAGCGCGAGCTCGGTGAGCGTCTGCCATGGGTGCGACGAAGCGATGGGACGCAGATAGGCGGAGAAAAGATTTTGGCGCACCCCTACCCGGCGTGCCAAATGTCGGATATCAGGTTCCGACAAAACCCTTAAGGTTCAAACTCTGGGGTGCGCACGAAGATCTTCTCCCTACCAAAACACACCTAGGACCTCATCGCGATTCTAAGCT
Source organism: Triticum aestivum (assembly GCF_018294505.1). Lineage (NCBI taxonomy): Eukaryota > Viridiplantae > Streptophyta > Magnoliopsida > Poales > Poaceae > Triticum > Triticum aestivum. The sequence continues at coordinate 583,532,559 of NC_057810.1, forward strand.
AGCACGATGAGCAACACAAGAGACACAAGGTTTATACTGGTTCGGGCTGCTGTTGTTGTGTAATACCCTAATCTAGTGTGTGGTGTGGTGGATTGCCTCTTGGGCTGACGATGATAAGTACAGAGGAAGAACAGCCTCGCGAGAGGTGTTCTTGTGGTGGTGTGCTTGGAGAGGAGTCGATCCATCTCTGTTGGGTCTAGGTGAGCTTCTAGATGCCTTCTACTGTGGTGACTAGCCCTATTTATAGAGGCCCTTGTCCTCTTTGCAAATATTGAGCGAAAAGGGAGCCAACAACGACCATTTTATAAGGGGACAGCTAGTACAAGCTATCCTGACTAAAGGTGGTCTTCGACTGCCAAAGGCACTGGTGATGACGCTGTCTTGGGCTCCACGGTGACCTCTGTCCTGCCGCTCTGCTGGTCTTGGTCTCATTGCACTGATATGGAAACCTATGCCTGATGCTTCGGTACTCCGCGCCTGCGCTTGCTCCCTTTGCACCAAAGAGGAAACGAGGACACTACGCAGGCTGGCGCCCGCCTGGTCTTGATTGTCATGGCTTGCGTCATTATCGCCTCGTGAGGTACCCCTCGCCTTGATCTCTCCGCCTCGTCGCGAGCCTGCCTGGTGAGGCCGCCCCTGAGGAGGCCATGTGTCGTCCGCCCCACGAGGCTTGGCCCCTCACAAGGGTCTTGAACTTGGGTTGATGAAGACGGGCCGTACTGGGCCACTGCTGAGCCACGCCACAGGCCACAGGCAGGCAAGTCCGAGGACCCCCGTTCCCAGAACGCTGATAGCCGGCCGTGGACGCACCCACCGTGTCAGAGAAGAATCTCGCCGCCACGCGCCTGCTGACGGCGGTGGAGAGCAACGAAAAGGGGGAGACCGAACTCCGCACTGGCTCCACCATGCGGAAGGCTCAGGGGAGCACTTTCTATCCCTTCTTCACGAACACCGTCGTAGTAGGCCTGGTTCCTCCCTTCTCCGACTTCTGCTACGCCGTCCTCCGCCATTACAGGTTGCAGGCCCTTCATCTCCATCCCAACTCCATTCTTCTATTGTCAATTTTCGCCTACTACTGCGAGGCGCATGTTGGGGTGATGCCGTCCGTGGCTCTGCTGCGCCACTTCTTCCTCCTCCGAACCAACGGCGACCACACCTCGGCGTGCGCCAATTTCGTTGCGTACAGCAAGGCCAACACAGTCTCGAAGGCTGTGAAGAGGGCTGACGGCTTCCGGAGCAAGTGGGTCATGATGGATGCCAAGTGTATCCACCCCGGTTGGCGCTGCCGACGGAGATGCCCCAACCTGATGAAGGGTGGTCTCATGCGAAGCTCGCTGACGATCGGGCGATGTTGGTGCTGGAGAGGATGAACGCCGATCTAAAACCGGGCAACACGAAAGCAGCAAAGCTCACGGGGGCCGCGCTCCTGAGGGAGTTCTTGATGCAGCGGGTGGCTCCGCTTCAGGCGCTCTCATGCCCCTTATGGATGCTTGAGGGTGCAGACGACAAGCTTCGCCTGAATCTGGTGGCTCTGGCTGATGAGGAGCTAGCCTCGGCTCTCCGCCTCTTGGTCGGAGAGGACCAGGAGTATCCGGCGGGTGCCTATGTCCCCTTGTTCCTTCTCAAGGACATGGCACAAGTGGTGGCTGCCATGCCTACCTTTGATGGGCGCGGCCTGGTGCCACCGGCGCCACCTGTGGTCCGGGGGGCGACAGCGCCGGTAGACGTGTCTTTGGGTAACTCCCGCAGAGGAGGAGGAGAGGAAGAAGATGAGGAGCGCGACTCGAAGGCGACCCTTGAGGGGACGGAGGAGAGCTCCCCCTCGCGCAGGGCCGACATCCTCCGCACCTTGCCAGACAATGGCGATGCCCCCTTGGGGACGAAAGAGCCACTCGCAGCAGGAGGTCCCTCACGGGCCAAGACCAACCTCCTCAGGGGGCCTTCGGCCGAGGTCCCGACAAAGGGCAGGTCGTCGCTGATCTCCCAAGAGACTGCTCCTGCCCGGATGCTGCCTAGAGCCACTTCCAGCCCTTCTGCTGCACCTTCTTCTGCTTTTGGAGCCCTTGCGGCTGTGCCCCAGGCCAAGAGGCTCTAAGGCTTCAAGCTTGGCATGAGGAAGGTGGACTACACCATGGTAGACCAGTAAGTGTCCGTGCTCCATCTTGTTCTTGATTATGCCTCTAGTACTTGACGTTCTCCATCGATTGTTTAGGCCGCCTCCTACGGCGAAGAAGAGGAAGGAGGATGCGATGACGCTGTCTGGGGCCGATCCATTTGCCGCGGACGCTCCCTCTTCCGCGGGGAGGGGAGGCGAGGGTGTTCGCACCTCCCCTGCCCGGTCATCCTCGTGAGGCCGGGGAGAGCATTCTCGTGAAGAGTCAGCCCCCATGGCCATGCTGGCTCTGGAAGTGCTGATGCCCGATGCTGTTGCGGAGGTTCCCAAGCCTCGAGAGCCCCCAGTCTCCCTCGCCATGGCTATGCTGCCGCCTCCTCCTTCTGCTGCACCGCTGGTTCCAGGTCCTGCTACCTCCCTCAATGTCTTGGAATGTGCCCTTTCCAAGATGGCCCAGCTGCGAGAAGACCTACGGGCACCGACTCCCATCTGGTAGCCGGGCGTCTGGAGATGGTCTTCGGCTGGCTTCACTTCAACACCTCTGTCCGAGCGGCGCTAAAGCAAACCGCGGCAGCCTCTGAGAAGGAGAAGCAGGCCGCCACCCAAGCCGCGGTCGCTCGTGAGGTGGCGCTGAAGGATGCCGCGTCCGCCCAGGACCGTTGCAAGACCCTGGAGGCCGAGCTGAAGGATTTGTGCGACAAGTGCACCGAAGAAGCTCATGACCGCCGGGCGGAGGAGGAGAATATGAAGGCTTGGGAGGACGCTGTCAGGGATCGCGATGCCGAGCTAGCACGATTGGCAAAGGCGCATGCCACCGAGTGTGGTTGGCTGGAAGAGCTAGAGCAGAAGGTGAGGGCGGAGAAGGCCGAGCTCGACGCTAAGGCGAAGGTCCTGGCCGAGGACCGCGCGGCCCTCACACTCCTTGAGGTGAGGTCTCGCCTGGAGCTGAAGGCACTATATGAGAAGGGCCTGGAGAAGCCACTGGCTACCGACAAGGACGGCCCCGCCCGGCTGCTTCCTTACTTGGTCGAGGCGCTTGAGGAAGTCATGAGCGGCGTCGACCTCATGGCAGAGGAAGAAGCTCGCGTCCTTTCTTCCGCGGCACTGGCGCGCGTCTTCAGCCACCTCCGCCTCCGGGACCATGACGCCAGTCTTGACAAGCTGCTGGAGCCTGTGGATGGCTAGTGCTACGCCACTGCAGCTGAAGCCGTGAAGGGCCAGGTGGAGGCCTTCCCGAGGAGGTTCCGCGCCTTCGCTCTCGCGCCCGCAGTAGGCAGTGCTGCTGATCCCGTGGCCCCGAGTGGTGGCACAGGCGAAGGCGGTGCTATCGGATATCGGGTTCCGACAAAACCCTTAAGGTTCGAACTCTAGGGTGCGCACGAAGATCTTCTCCCTATCGAAACACGCCTAGAACCTCACCGTGATTCTAAGCTAGCATGATGAAGAACACAAGAGACACAAGGTTTATACTGGTTTGGGCCACTTTTGTGGTGTAATACCTTAATCCAGTGTGTGGTGTGGTGGATTGCCTCTCGGGCTGACGATGAACAGTACATAGGAAGAACTGCCTCGCGAGAGGTGTTCTTGTGGTGGTGTCCTTGGAGAGGAGTCGATCCGTCTCTATTAGCTCTAGGTGAGATTCTAGATGCATTCTATTGTGGTGACTAGCCCTATTTATAGAGGCCCTGGTACTCTTTCCTAATATTGAGCGGGAAGGGAGCCAACAACGGCCATTTTGTAAGGGGACAACTAGTACAAGCTATCCAGACTAAAGGTGGTCTTCGACTGCTAAAGGCACTGGTGATGACGCCGTCTTGGGCTCCACAGTGACCTCCGTCCTGCTGCTCTCCTGGTCTTGGTCTTGTTGCACTGATATGGAAACCTTTGCTTGACGCCTCGGTACTCCGTGCATGTGCTTGCTCCCTTTGCACCAAAGAGGAAACGAGGACACTACGCAGGCTGGTGCCCGCCTGGCGCCCGCCTGGTCTTGATCATCATGGCTTGCGTCATGAGCACCTCGCGAGGCACCCCTTGCCTTGATCTCTCCGCCTCCTCGCGAGCCTGCCCGGTGAGGCCGCCCCTGAGGAGGCCTTGTGTCGTCCGCCCCGCGAGGCTTGGCTCCTCACGAGGGTCTTGAACTTGGGTTGATGAAGACGGGTCATATTGGGTCGCTGCTGAGCCACGCCATAGGCCACAGGCAGGCAAGTCTGAGGACCCCCGTTCCCAGAACACTGACAGTAGCCCCCGGGCGCAAGGCCCGCTCGGACTCGGCTTAGCAGCGAAGCCAAAGGGCAAGTGCGGAGCACCGCGGGCCCCAACAGCCTGCGGCCTTGGTCACCGCGTGGCAGTGGATTGGACTTGGGCCTCTCTACTTCCCCATGCTGCGTCAGCAACTGCCCAATTTGATGAGTCCCTACTGCATGCAAAAAGAGTCATCATTACCTGTGATGGTGGAGTCCGCCGGTTGGCCTCCCTTGGGCTATATATGGGGAGGGGCAAAAGCCCCTGCTGCACATCTCTTCTTGCTCTGCCTGCTTCTTCTCCTTTGTCAGCATTCTGGGAACGGGGGTCCCCAGACTTGCCTGCCTGCGGCCTGTGGCGTGGCTCAAGTAGTGGCCCAGTACGGCCCATCTTCATTGACTCAAGCTCAAGACCCTCGCGAGGGGCCAAGCCTCGAGAGGCAGACGACAGCAAGCTTCCTCAGGAATGGCCTCACCAGGCAGGCTCGCGAGGAGGCAGAGAGATCAAGGCGAGGGTACCTCGCGAGGTGCTCATGACGCAAGCCATGACGATCGAGACCAGGCGGGCGCCGACCTGCGCAGTGTCCTTGTTTCCTCTTTGGTGCAAAGGGGGCAAGCACAGACCAAGGCATCGGGCAAAGGCTACCATTTCGGTGCAACAAGACCAAGACCAGTGGAGCGGCAGGATGGAGGTCATCGTGGAGACCAAGACGGCCTCATCGTCAGAGTCTTTGGCAGTTGAGGGAGTCCCGGACTAGGGGGTGTCCGGATAGAGGAACTATCATCATCGGCCGGACTCCAAGACTATGGAGATACAAGATTGAAGACTTCGTCCCGTGTCCGGATGGGACTTTCCTTGGCGTGGAAGGCAAGCTTGGCGATACGGATATGTAGATCTCCTACCATTGTAAACGACTCTATGTAACCCTAGCCCTCTCCGGTGTCTATATAAACCGGATGGCCTTAGTCCATAGGACGAACAACAATCATACCATAGGCTAGCTTCTAGGGTTTAGCCTCCTTGATCTCGTGGTAGATCTACTCTTGTAACCCACATCATCAATATTAATCAAGCAGGACGTAGGGTTTTACCTCCATCAAGAGGGCCCGAACCTGGGTAAAAACATCGTGTCCCTCGTCTCCTGTTACCATCCGCCTAGACGTACAGTTCGGGACCCCCTACCCGAGATCCACCGGTTTTGACACCGACATTGGTGCTTTCATTGAGAGTTCCTCTGTGTCATCACCGATAGGCTCGATGGCTTCTTCGATCATCAACGACAATACAGTCCAGGGTGAGACCTTCCTCCCCGGACAAATCTTCGTATTCGGCGGCTTCGTACTGCGGGCCAATTCGCTTGGCCAACTGGAGCAGATCGAAGGCTACACCCCTGGCCGTCAGGTCAGATTTGGAAGTTTGAACTTCACGGCTGACATCCGCGGGGACTTGATCCTCGACGGATTCGAGCCACAGCCGAGCGTGCCGTACTGTCACGATGGGCATGATTTAGCTCTGCAGCCGGACAGTACCCTGGAGGCCGCACTCGAAACCACTCCGATCTTCAATTCGGAGCCAGCTCCGCAGATCGAGGATGGATGCCTAGACACCGCCTCGGGGGCTGCATCCTCTACGGCGGTAGATCCGAACACCGATCTTGTCCCCCATGAAGCTCGTGACTCCGAGGTGCCGGACTCCTTGCTGGACTCCGGACCTCCCGCGCCCCCTCTAGTCGAATCCGATTGGGCGCCGATCATGGAGTTCACCGCGGCGGACATCTTTCAACACTCATCTTTTGGCGACATCTTGAGTTCGCTAAAGTACCTCTCGTTATCAGGAGAGGCCTGGCCGGACTGCGGCCAGGACGGTTGGGATGCGGACGACGAAGAAATTCATAGCCCACCCACCACCCACTTGGTAGCCACTGTCGACGATCTAACCGACATGCTAGACTACGACTCCGAAGACATCGACAGTATGGACGACGATGCCGGAGACGACCAAGAACCAGCGCCTAACGGGCACGGGAAAGCCACCCCAGCTCACAACGTATACATGGTGGACACACCAAAAGGAAGACAATGAGGAAAAACGGGACGTGGCGAAGGACAACTCCCCCAACAGACAAACAAAGCGGCGACACAAGCGTCGCCCGAAGACCGGCATCGACAAAAACGGTACCCATATGGACCCCGCCCTAGAGCAGGGCGAAGCAGTGGACGACGCACACGTCAACAAGCAGCCAGCCGGACATGAACCAGACAAGCAACCCATCCCCGATGAAGATGATCTCACATCACCAGAGCATATGAATCTCCATAACAGGCTCGTTGCCACTGCAAGAAGTTTGAAGAAGCAAAAGCGGAAGCTCAAAACAGCAGAAGACACACTCAGAATGGGATGGAGCAAAGTACTCAACACCGCAGATAAATATGGCACTAGTCACCAGACAAAGAGCTACCCGAAGCGCAAGCTGTTGCCCGAATTTGACGAGGAGGCCTTCGAGCCCCCGCAGTCAAAAAAGAAAGGGGCCGCCTGGCCAGATAGACGACCAGATGACAGGCCAAGAGCAACACGGGGCGCCACACACAAGCCGACATATGATCAGTATAAAGATCTTCAGAAAAAGGATAACCCGGCCAGGTCTATCTATGGGCCAAAAAAGAAGACTCGAGGAAGTAACACAACCAGCCGAACATTTGTAGACAACGGCACACCCAAATACAGGGGCGCCGCACACCCACTATGTTTTACCGACGAGGTACTGGATCATGAATTTCCAGCGGGATTTAAACCCATATACATAGAGGCATACGACGGAACAATAGACCCCGGAGTCTGGATTGAGGATTATATCCTACACATACACATGGCAAGAGGAGACGATCTCCATGCCATAAAATACCTTCCCCTCAAGCTCAAAGGGCCGGCCCGACATTGGCTTAAAAGCCTCCCAAAAAATACGATTGGGAGTTGGGAAGAGCTTGAGGATGCATTTCGAGCAAATTTTCAGGGGACCTATGTCCGGCCTCCGGATGCAGATGATTTAAGTCACATAACTCAACAGCCCGGAGAATCAGCACGCAAATTCTGGAACAGGTTCCTCACTAAAAAGAACCAAATAGTCGACTGTCCGGACGCTGAAACCTTAGCAGCCTTCAAACACAACGTCCGAGACGAATGGCTCGCCAGACACCTCGGCCAGGAAAAACCAAGAACAATGGCCGCACTAACAAGTCTCATGACCCGCTTTTGCGCGAGGGAAGACAGCTGGTTGGCTAGATGCAGCACCAGCAACCCGAGTACATCCGAAATCAGGGATGGAAATGGGAAATCACGACGCAAAAAAGATCAGTGCCGGAACAAGGAGAACGGCCCAAATAGTACGGCGGTCAACGCCGGATTCAAAAGCTCTCGGCCGAACAACAAAACACTGCCCTTAAAGGATAACAGTGACGAGCTATCCAACCTCAACAAGATTCTGGATAGACTGTGTCAAATACACGGTACCTCCAGGAGGCCTGCAAACAATACCCAGAGAGATTGTTGGGTCTTCAAGCAGTCCGGCCGACTTAACGCCGAACACAAAGGGCTCGACACACCAAATGAAAGTGACGAAACCCAAAAGCAGCGCTCCGGAAACCAAAAGACTTTCCCACTAGAAGTCAAAACAGTGAACTCACTTCACGTGATAACACGCAGCACGGCTCCTGCTATACCAGGACACCGTCCGCAGACTGGGGATAGAACCCACCAAAATTCACTATAGCAGCACTTCCTTCAAAGGAGTGACGCCAGGCCTTTTAAGCCAATTTTACAGGCTCTGTACCACTAGAGGTCGTGTTCGGTTCATCCAACAACCTCCGTCATGAAAAGCTCACTCTCCATCGCCCCATTTAATAGTAGCCCTTAAGCACTACTGGGGCGCGAAGCTTCCGCCTGCTTTAATGCAATACAACATTACGCGTCTCTTACGCTTAGAAATGCCCGGTCCACGTGGCATAATCTCAAAACTCTGAGTGTCCCTCGACCACAGAGAATGTGCGACTGCTTCGACAGCCACACATTAATCAGACCTTGCAGGTCAAAGTCCCTGGAAAACAGGTCATTTCGACCTCGGACATGGTTAGACAAGTCCGGCGTAAGCTAACAAGGGGCTTCCCAGCCGCATACCCCCTTTTTTTAGGGGGCCGCGCGCATAAATGATGGAAGCCAATAAAGCTCAACTTTCTTCATCTTCCAAATTATACTTTATTTTAATACAATTTTTGCATGATATTTCTTAGAAACTAAGTCCTTCTCTTTTACAGATGAAGCACGTGCTACACCCGTCCAAGATACAGCACAACGGAGACACAGGCGCAGACGTGCAGTAGGGACCCGTTGCAAGGATTCTTTTCAGATTAAGACCATGCGTAAACCTTTCTTACTGTCTCTTGTTGATACACATCCCCCGGTTTCCTACCAGAGCCGAGGAGGAGGCTGGCGTTTTGGCATCAGCCGCGTTAGAAGTTCCCGCCTTACCTGGACACTAGGGGCTTAGGTCTTTGTTCGGCCCAATATCATAAAGACCGAACACCTCAGGGAGTGTTCAGCGTCTCGAGTTAGGCCTTATATTCATCAGCTCCGAATCATGTCTTTGGTCAAATGTTGGGTTTGCCCGGCTCCTGTGTTTTGCTGCCTTACGTTCCGTATCATCGGCTAACGCGGCACCAGGAGAACTACTGCAATTGTGCCCCGGTTCGGCCGGGAGAGCACCTCAGTAGAGAAAGCCGAAAACTGACTGTCATGATATAGCGAGAGACTGGTCAACCACTTGATCGACCATTGGAATGTTTAGAATTCCACCACTTTGACGAAGGACCGCTTCCCGGTCAGGCACATACGTGCCCCGAGTTCGGAGAAGCGCGGTGCCATCAGGGGCTATATAGTAGCCCCACATTCGAGCTCCTATGGCTAAGTGAAAGTGATAAAGCATTATAGTCCGGTTGCCTAGTTTGCTACGCTATCACCTCCTTAAAAGGACCAAGACGTTGGATTAAGTGTGAAGAAGCGATTTTCTTTTTGCAAACACCCCCGCACCATGTGCGTGGGGGCTGAAGCCAAAGACTACCATCTTTCAGATTACACATACGGCCGCACAGGAGATAGTTCAATACTTGAACACACAAGTATAAAAAGTCATTGCATTATAAACATGATCTTAGAAATCATACATGTCATTCAAACATAACATCTTTCGAGCACTGGGACTCTATTATACGAGCGCCCTGCAGGACTTCCTCAAAGTAATGCTCGGTGGGGAATCGGCTTTCGTCTGAACCCCGGGATGCAACAGGGGTGGCATCCATCTCCGCCTAGTATGTTTTACCACGGGCGAGAGCCATCCATGCACCTTCTACGCATGCCGACCGCTTCATCGCCTTAATATGCGGCACTGCCCCAAGGAATTGCTGCAACAAGCCAAAATAACTCTTCGGCTTGGGCCTTTTCGGCCACAGATGAGTGACCACATCCATCATGGCCAGTCCGGACAATCTATTCAGCTCAGGCCACTCAACCAGCCGATCACTCAACGGAAGTGGACGCTCCGGACTATGGAATTGAGACCAGAAAAGGCCTTCCATTTCATGATCCTCCTGGCTTCGAAAGTGCACGACTGCGTCAGCCGCACTCGCCGCCAAGTCCAGATAAGGATCCTCCGCACCGTACAATCGGCCCAGCTGAGCATACTTCGGATCCGTGAACTTCCTATGCAGCATAAAGGGCTTTCCAGCCACAATGTCTCCGACCTGACGCAGTTCCTCCTTCATAGCCCGCATCGCACTACGGGCATCCTTGGCTTCGGCATCGGCCTTCTTCAGGTCCTCTTGCTCCGCTCGGAGTTCTCCTTCAAGAACCTCCAGGCGGTTGGTAGCAACTTTTAATTTCATGGCCATTCCGGCCATCTCCTCCCTGCTTCGGCAGTGAGCATCCTTCTCGGCTTCTAGCTCTTCTGCTGCCTTTAAAGGAGCCGCCTCGCTTTTTCTGGCTTGCTCCTTGGCCCGAGCAAGTTCTGCTTGAAGGTCTTCCACAGTAGCAGCACCATCTGCATCAAGCATACAACTTGTAAGGAATGGGCATCAGCTCCCTTACTAAGCGATCGCGGCGCAATCACATACCTTGTGACTCATCAAGTCGTTTATTGACCTGCGAGATGTCCGCATCTGCAGCGTCGAGTTGTTTCTTCAGCTCGGTGAATCCATCTGTCCGGCTGGCCACCGAACATTCCGCCACCTGCATAGGAAAGGTGACAGCTAATAACTGAGATTATGATCCTAGGCACGCTGCCATTTTCGACAGCATACCAAGTCTCAGGGGCTACTATACAGGGCGCACTTCATGTGCAAAACTGTTAACAGGTATGTCATTTTTTGCGTACCTCAAATCCCGTCAGTAAACTCCCAACGGCGTCATACAACCCGCTTTCAGCGGACGAGATCCTCTCAATCACATTACCCATTAGTGTGCGGTGATCTTCTGAGATGGACGCCCTCTTAAGCAAATCCTTCAGCTCCACCGGCCGTACTCCAATGGGTGCCGAACTCTCCGGCCCTGCCGGACTCGGGGAGACCCTCCGCGATGACACCTCAAGGTCGTCCGCCCCATGCGATGGGACGGCAGATGGAGGCGTTTCACTCTCCATCATCTCCGGACGAAGGTCTCCCGAAGATGAGCTGTGCTGAGATGGGCTGAGATCCGAACTACAAGGTAAAAACTTCGGTTACCTTTAGACATTAAGCAGGGGTGTCTAATAATTATAAAATCCCCCTTTTTTACTTACGGCTCGATAGAGGGCTGATTCCTCCGAGGAGACAGTACGGCCGGGGCTCTTCTCGGCGCAGGACCTTCCGGTACAGATTTCTTTCCCCGCTTTGAGGCCTTGGCCTCCGGGTCTTCGGAAGCGTTCCTCTTCTCCCCTTGGAAGGAGGGACTCTCGATTCCTCCCTTACTAAACGCCTCCTTGGCAGAGGTGACAGTTTCCCCATGCCCCCCTTCGCCCTCATTCGAAGGTGCAACCTCCAACATTTTGATTAACACGGGATCCTGCGTGGTCTCAGGGAGGGGGGCCGGACACCGTATTAGTTTGGCTTGCGCTATCCACTCCTGTCCAGGGATAGCTGGTTAAAAGGCAAGCTCACGATAAATAAATGTATGGTGTGTCCGGACACAGGGCTACTTACTTGAGTATCCGGGCGATTGCAGCTTAGGTCAGCGTCCTCGGTCAATTCCGGATGCGTCTCTTGCGATCCGAAGAACAGTTTATACATCTCCATGGGAGTCAAACCCATGAAGTGTTGAAGAGCTCGCGGCCCCTCCGGATTAAATTCCCACAGACGGAGGGGGCGATGTTTGCAGGGCAGTAGGCGCCAGATCAACATGACCTGCACCACTGCGACCAGATTGATCTCCCTTTCTCGGAGGACTTGAATCCGGTCCTGCAACAGGGGGACATCTTTGGGCGGTCCCTAGTCACGCCCCTTGTTGACCCATGACGTCAGCTGCTGTGGAGGGCCCGAGCGAAAGACGGGCGGCGGCTTCTGCCTGCTGCCCCGGGGAGTGGTGATATAAAACCACTCCTGTTGCCACAGGCCGAGCTCCTCTTGGAAAGAGCCCTTGGGCCATGGAGCTTCGGCCCTCTTGCTTATAACCGCCCCGCCGCACTCTGCCTGACGCCCCTCGATCATCTTCGGCTCCACGTTGAAGGTTTTGAGCCATAAGCCGAAGTGAGGGGTAGTACGGAGGAAGGCTTCACAAACGACAATGAATGATGAGATATGGAGGATGGACTCTGGAGCCAGGTCGTGGAATTCCAGCCCATAGTAAAACATGAGCCCCCTCAGGAAGGGATCCGTCGGGAAGCCTAAACCCCGACGGAAGTGAGACATGAACACGACGATCTCGCCGGGCTCGGGAGTTGGGATAACTTGCCCTCGGGCAAGCAGCCTATGCGAAATCTCGTAGGTTAAATACGTGGCATCTATCAGCTTTAGAACGTCCTCCTCCGTGATGGAGGAGGGCATCCACCGGCCTTGTAGATCAGGACCGGACATTGTCGAGGATCGAAGGTACCTGAATTTTGAGCCCTGGGTGTTGGAACTCGGGGAGAAGGGCGGATTCGATAGAGGACTGAATAAAAAGAACGGGCCTTGGTCTCATTATAAAGAGGAAGAATACCAAGAGCCGTCCCCGTGACTGTTTGGAGCCCGCCTTCAATGGAGGGGGTGTGGCGACGGGCGTGGTTGGGTTACCCACGTCTGTATTGATGGGAATCCTGGAATAAGGGGAACACGATCTCTGCTTCGACAAGACGTGCCAAGGAAACTGCCTCGCTAAACGCGCTGAGATGGAATAATAAAAACAATTGGAAGGCTTGGTAGTGGTGTAACGTTACGCCACAAATTACGTCAGCAGATTAAACTTGTGTAATATTATTCTCTCTATGGTTGTATGTGGGATTTATTTTGCAGAGCCGAACACTATCCTGGTGTTCACAATCTTCTATAAATTATTCGGAGGAGGAACCCGCCTTGCAATGCCGAAGACAATATGCGCGCAGGACTCGTCGTCATTGAAGCCTAGTTCAGGGGCTACTGAGGGAGTCCCGGACTAGGGGGTGTCCAGATAGCAGAACTATCATCATCCACCAGATTCCAAGACTATGAAGATACAAGATCGAAGACTTCGTCCCGTGTCCGGATGGGACTTTCCTTGGCGTGGAAGGCAAGCTTGGCGATACGGATATGTAGATCTCCTACCTTTGTAACTGACTCTGTGTAACCCTAGCCCTCTCCGGTGTCTATATAAACCGGATGGCCTTAGTCCATAGGACGAATAACAATCATACCATAGGCTAGCTTCTAGGGTTTAGCCTCCTTGATCTCGTGTTAGATCTACTCTTGTAACCCACATCATCAATATTAATCAAGCAAGACGTAGGGTTTTACCTCCATCAAGAGGGCCCGAACCTGGGTAAAAACATCGTGTCCCTCGTCTCCTGTTACCATCCGCCTAGACGCACAGTTCGGGACCCCCTACCCGAGATCCGCCGGTTTTGACACCGACAGCAGTCGAAGACCAACTTTAGTCAGGATAAGTGTACTAGATGTTCCCCCTCAAAATGGCCGTTGTTGGTACCGTTCCCGCTCAATATTTGGGGAGAGGACCAGGGCCTCTATATATAGGGCTAGCCACCACAGTAGGCGGGGCGGCTCATCTGGAATCTGGGATCGAATCCTTCCCAAGCAGAGCCACACCACACATCCACAAGAACAACCTTCGCGAGGCTGTTCTTCCTTTGTATTGTTCATCATCAACCCCTGGGGCAATCCACACACCACACACTGGAGTATGGTATTACACCACAATGGTGGCCTGAACCAGTATAAACTCCGTGTCCCTTGTGTTGTTCATCTTGCTAGCCTAGATTCTTGTGAGGCTTTGGGATGTAGGCCGGTAGAGGAGAAATCTTCGTGCGCACCCCATAGTTCGAACCTCAAGGGTCTGCCGGAACCCGGAATATGACATTTGGCGCACCGGGTAGGGGTGTGCCGGAAACTTTTCTTCCGCCGTCTTGCGTTCCATCGTCCGCCGCGTCCAGGGCTAACGCTCGCCGAGCCCGTGCCGAGCGTCGGGCTGCTCTTGTAGCCCATGTTGCCCAGACGGCTCCCGTCAGCGGGCCTCCTCGTCGTTCCGTATCACCTGCCTCCCACGCTGCCACCGGCCCGGTGGGGAACAAGCAGCAGGCGTCGTCGCTGCATCCCTCGGTTCGGCGAGAACGCCGCACCGCCACCCCGTCGCTGAATCCAGCAGGCTCATCGTCGCATACTTGTCGCGCTCCTGCGGACGCGCACGCCGCATTGCTCCTGGCACGTGAGCTCCTGCACTACCGCCTCGTTGACGACCTCTACAAAGAGTGGCTCGCTCGCATCACCAAGCTTGTCAGCGCCGCAGGGGGCTCCCTAGCATCGTCCCTTTCGCTGCATCACGCTCCGTCCTGCGTGGGCAACGCAGCTCCGGAGGCGCCTCCGCCGCCTCCTCCCCAAGAAGGCGTCCTAGCTCCAAGGCGCGCAGCCCCTGGGCGAGACCCACCATGCCCAGCGCCCGCGCAGCAAGAAAGGAGCTGCCAAGAAGTTCCTCGCCCTCAAGAAGGCGCTCGTGTGCTCCCTGCACCAGTGCGCCATGATCGCATTCCTGCTCCAAAGCGCCAAGACCCCGCGCTGCACCTGGCAGCAACGCGCGAAGACCCCCAGGATCAAGCCCTTCGTCAGCAAAAGCCCCCGGTGGCCACCGCAGGCTGCCGTGCCTTCACCACTGAGCTACGCAGCATGGCCTGGCCGGGCAAGTTCAAGCCAGATCTGCCTCCTCGCTATGACGGCACCGCCGACCCTGTGGAGTTCCTCTAGCTCTAAGAGCTGGGCATCGAAGCAGCCAACGAAGACGAAAAAGTCATGGAGAATTGGTTTCCCATGGCGCTCAAGGATGGTGCCCGCACCTGGCTCTTGAACCTGCCTCCCAGCACGATCTCCTCTTGGGACGAGATGTGCACCCGCTTCATCACCAACTTCCAAGTCACTCGCGACTGGCCCCCGGCCATGAGTGACTTGTGCCGCATCAAGCAACAACCAGGAGAGACCCTGCAGAAGTATATCGAGTGCTTCAACAACGCACGACTCAAGATCCCCAGGTTGACTGAGGAGGCCATCATCTCAGCCTTCTCTGATGGCGTCCGTGACATCAAGATGAAGGAGGAACTGGCGATCCATGAGGATTTGTGCACATCTCTAGAGCTATTCAACTTGGCGACCAAGTGCGCCAAGGCTGAGGAGGGACGCCTCTCCCTCCTCGAGCTTCCAGCCACTGACCCTGAAGAGAAAAAAGCAAAGGCTAAGGACATGAAGCGCAAAGGAGCAGTGGTGCTTGCAGCTGAGCCAGACACCAAGCATGGTAGAGATCAGCCGGAGTCGTCGAAGGGAAGTCGGCACTGCGTGTACCACGACCACCACACTCACTATACCAACGAATGCCAAGAGCTCAGGGCCGTGCGAGAAGGACGTGTCGGCTGACGCCCCGAGCACAGCGATCGGGGCTATGGCCGAGGAGGAGGAAGAGGTGGAGGACGATGTGAAGATCGTGGCCCTCGCCAAGGGTGGCGTGACCGGCCTCACGAGGACCGCTGGCAGGACCAGCCTCGCGAGGGGGCTTGGAGGGATC
Organism: Triticum aestivum; assembly: GCF_018294505.1. NCBI lineage: Eukaryota > Viridiplantae > Streptophyta > Magnoliopsida > Poales > Poaceae > Triticum > Triticum aestivum. The sequence continues at coordinate 583,548,163 of NC_057810.1, forward strand.
AGCCTCGTGAGGATCACCCGTAGGGAAACGCAGGCCTCCCTCCTCTACCGCCGCCACCAAGGAGGAATGAAGACCAGCATCAGGATGAGGGGACTGGGGGCTTCCAGGAGCCGCGTGCTATCGCTTTCATCTTGGGCCAAGCGCAAGCCCCGTCCTCTCAGCGCATCTTCAAGTAGTTTGCTCGCGAGGTGAATACAGTCCTCCAAAAGCCCGAGCCCTCGCGCCCTCTCAGGTGGTCCACGTGTGCCATCACATTCAGCTCAGCGGATCAGCTCAAGTGTGCAGCAACAGCTGGAGTCCTCCCAATGCTCTGTTCCCCAGTCATCAGCAATGTGCAGGTCACCAGGACCCTCATCGATGGTGGTGCAGGGCTCAATGTTCTGTCTGTCGAGACATTCAACAATCTCCAAGTGTCGTATGATCAACTTCAGCCAACCAAGCCTTTCTCAGGAGTCACTGATGGTTCTACCATCCTGATAGGGCAAGTCGACCTCCCTGTCACCTTCGGACAGCGCAAAAACTACCTTACTAAGCTCATCGACTTCGACGTCGCCCACATTCGCCTGCCGTACAACGCCATCCTCGGGTATCCAGCCCTGGCCAAGTTTATGGTGGTGACTCACCGTGGCTACAATGTCCTCAAGATGCCAGGAAGTGGTGGGGTCATCACAGTCCCCTGTGAGGAAAAGTACACAGTGTGTTCTCTCGAGCGTGCCTTCCAGGCCGCGTCAATTAAAGACCCAGATCACAGGAGCGGGAGCCTTCCTGATGCAGTTCCCAAGAAGAAGAAGATAGCACTTGGCACAAGCCCTCAGGAGGCAGGCACCTCCAGTGGCACGGCATCAGGACCCGGGCCCATTCAAGGGGCACCTCCCTCTGTCGCATAGGAAGGCACGCCCGGCGCCCTCCTCGGGCAAGGCTCAGGGGCTCTCTCCTGGAGGGCCACTGACTTTGCCAAGGTCACGAGGGCGGCGCTCGGGTACCACTTGGAGGCGTGCTTCGTAGCACGTTTCCCTCAGGAAGGTACAAAGCAAGGAAGGTCCAACCCTCAGGAGTTCATCACTAAAATCACCCAGGAGCTACAGGAGTCAAGAGACATGCGCGGCAGCCGCCGCTTACCCGCCGTAGCTCCCCATCCAGGCGAGGATGGTGGGTTGCGCGTCTGCATCGACGTACCAGGGCTCAACCGAGCCGCTCTCAGGAGTGCCTCTGGCCTTCGCGTGTGGGACGTTGCGAGGGTCCGCCTCAAAGCTACGTTCGCATGCCTCTCGGCCTAAAAAACGCGGCCGCTACGCATCAGCGCCTGGTGCGAAGCATTCTGGAGGCTCAAGAGGTCAGGCACTATGCAGCCATGGCAGAGATGGAGATGGTCCTCGTGGAGCCGCCTAGGCCCCCGGAGCCTCCCGAGGCTCATGGCCCTAGGGGCTCGTGAGGGTCGGCTTCCTCACTGTGCATCTTTAGCTGCTCCAACATTCCTTCATATCCAATAGTATCAGGTGACATATTTCAAGTTCCATTTCAGCTGGGACCGCCCCCAGGGCTTCATCATTCCCAGGTCGCATGGGTCCGTCCCTACGGCATGTATCTCTTTTGCTCATGTCTTTAGTTTACCTTGCTGGGGGCGCCCCTCAGGCTGCATTGTCCCCAAGCCGCTCGGGCCTGACCGAGTGGCATGTATCTTTCCCGCATTTATCTAGGTCTTGTGCCTCGCACATTTGACCCGCTATGATTATCGTCTGTTGCCTACCATAGGCCCCTTTTCTCCATCATGCTAATCGCTTGCACATTAAAAGGGGGGTACCTGAGCATCGCGACTCATGGGCTCTTACTGGCTCTCCAGCTCTCACCTCCTGGCCTTGTCCACGACATTGGGACCTGGCATACCAGCAGCGGCTGAGCTTGCTCGAGGGCCGGGACCTGAGGACGTAGAGCATTGGCATCTAACCGATCTTGCAGGAACGTACCACCAACAAAGGCCCAGTGCTAGGCGCAACCCTCCTTGAGGTAGGCCCCCGTGAGTCCCGCGCTGGCTCATGGGTGCCCAGATACACCTCGTCTAGCCCTACCGTGCTGGCCACTTGTCAGGGCAGGGTTGTACACGCCCCGGGGGCTCCTCCCGGAGGGGAGCCCCCTCCCACGGACCAGTGGAAGCACCATGCTCCGCGCTGGCTAACGACACTGCCGAGGAGCGGCTATGCCCGTACACATACGGAAGTGCTATGCTCCGTGCTGGTGATAAACAACTGAGGGCGGCCCATGGCTGCATCAATCTTCGGGAGCCCCGAGCTCAGTGTCCGGCCCTATCGTAATGCCTCCCCTCGAGAGCGCCGCACGAGGGGGCTGGACACGGGGGTTGCGCCCAGGCCACGCCCGAGCACACGCCACCCAGCCAGGTCCCTCGGACCTGGTCATCGCGCGCCCCTCCCTGAGCAGAGCCAGGGTACGGAGACCGTTTGAGCGTCAAAGGGGACTCCTGAGCATCGCGACTCAGGAGCCTAACTGGTCACGTAGCCCCTCACCCCTTAGTTCTGAAAGGCTAACGACGGTTGAGGTATGCGCGGGGCCAGGCCCTGCCGACGTAGAACAACAAATCCACTCCTACACCTCCCTCCCCTATTTGTTGTTCGCGTGTCAAGGGGGACTCCTAAGCATCGCGACTCAGGAGCCTAACTGGTCACGTAGCCCCTCACTCCTTGGTTCCGTCCTGGTTTCCGGTCGGGGCTAACAGCGACTGAGGTATGCGCGGGGCCGGGCCCTCCCGACGTAGAACACAAAGCAAATAGGGGAGAAAAGTGCAAAATTCTTGGAAATTCAGAAGCAAATATTACAGACCATAGGTTGTTTTCACAATGCCAAACACAAGTTTAAACGCCTCCACGAGGCACGGTGCATGTTGCAGGAATTAAAACAGGATAGAAGCCGCGAAGAGGTCACTTTTTGGCAGCGTCGTCGCTTGTGCTGGGGTCGTGCTGGGCAGCTCCACCTCCCAAAGCCACGGAACTCGCAGCACCTCGCTTGGGCCTGGTGCTGAAGGCGCGGAACTTCACCAGCAAGGCCTCTTCTCGGCCCTTCACAACCTCAGCAGCAGCGGCGTCAAGCTCGCCGCTCATAGGTTCCAACAGGCTGTCGAGGTCGACGTTGGGGTCGTGAAGGTAGACATGGCTGAGGACACGCATCAGCGCTGCGGAAGAAAGGACATGCGCTTCAGCCTCGGCCGTGGGGCCGATGCCGTCTATGACATCTTCAAGCACCTGGACCAAGAATGGAAGGAGCTTGGCGGGGCCGTCCTCTGCGCCAGCCAGTGGCTTCTCTAAGCCGCTGTCGTAGAGCGTCTTCAGCGCGATGCGAGCTTTCTCCTCCAGCTTCGTGAAGGCCACCCGATCCTCAGTCAAGACCCTCGCGTTGGCGTCCATCTCAACTCTCTCTGCCTTCAGCGCCTGCTTCAACGTCTCCAGCCGGCCGCGATCGACCGATAGCTCAGCATCGCAATCCCTAACGGTAGGCTCCCGAGTCGCCATCTCCTCCTCCTCCTGGCGGCTTCGGATCTCCTTGGCGAGCTCGTAATGCAGGCCTTGCAGCTCTCCTCCAGCGCCTTGCAGCGGCTCCGGACATCCGTGGCGTCACCCAAAGCTGCATCGCGAGCGGCCTTGGCCTGGGAGGTGGCTTGCTTCTCCTCCTTGAGGGCCGACACAGCCTGGCTCAGCGCCGCTCATACAGAGGCATCAGAGCGGACCTAGCCAAACACCAACTCCAGGCGCCTGGCCACCAGGCGGGGGTCGGCGCCTTGGAGATCTTCTCGTAGCCGACCCAGCTTGGCAGCAACATGATCCAAGACGGTGGAAGGGGTTGGAGAGACGGCAGCCGGTGGAGTAGGAGGAGAAGACGGCAGCGTAATCCCAGCATCAGGCACTGGGGCCCTCAGAGCCTCGGCGGCCTCGACGACAGCGTCAAGTGCGGACGCCTCCGGAGTCACCAGGGCCACAAGGGCTGGATCCACGCCAGTGTGCCCCTCCTGGGCTCGCGTGGATGACCGGGCAGGGGAGGCACGAGCCTCGCTGCCTCCTTTTCCCACAGACAAAGGCGCAGCCCCGGCGGGCGAGCTTGCCCCAACCAGGGCCACCGAGGCCCCTTTCAACCTTTTTGCCGCGGGCGGCGGCCTAGCCAAAAGAATACAAACATCAAGCCTTGGCGACGGAAATGGGAAGCAAAGCAGAAATTGAGCACCTACTGGTCGGCGGGCTCAAGCAGCCTCTGGCCAAACTTTAAGCCTGAAAGCCTCCTACGGGGATCAGCCTCGGGAGGTCCAGAAGCAGAGGGTGCATCAGAGGGGCTGGAGCTGGCTTCAGGCAGCCCCAGGGTCGGAGTTGACCCTTGGGAGATCAACCCCGTCCTGTCCTTCCCTGGGACCAAGGGCGGGTCTTCCCCCCTTCACCTGGCGCCGGCCTCGTCGTCATCCGGCATGGAACGGAGGGCTCTAGACCTACTCCAAGGGGAGGTCTCGCCTGTCCCCTCAGCGGTCGCTTCGGAGTCATGCTCTTCCTCCTCCTCCTCCTCGTCTTCCTCCTCCTCGCCGGAGTCGTAGGAGGACAAGTCCACCGTTGCCATCGCCGCCAGATCCTCGGGAGCTTCCGCCGGCACCAGTCCATCCCCGTTGAAGGTGGGCATGGCGCCCACTACCCGTTCCCGGTCATCGCGAAGTAACAAGGGGACCGGAGCGCCCTCCGGGCTCGCCACGTCCTCCCCGACCAAGGAGCGGAGGGCCGCAGCCAGGTCCTCGTCGGCCAGGGCCTCAGAGCTCTGAGGACGGCGGAGGCGTCCTCGAGCCTCCAAAACGGGCGTGAGTGCGCCTGAAGTGGAGCCACCCGGTGCACCAAGAACTCCCTCAGGAGCATGGCCCCGGTTAGCTTCGCCGCCCCCAAGTTGCCCGGCCTCAGGTCCGCATTCATCTTCTTCAGCACCATCTTCGCTCGAAGGTCGTCAAGCTCCGCGCGAGACCACACATCGACAGCCTTGGGCTGCCTCATAGGCAACGCCAGTCGGGGGTGGATGCGCCGACGTCCACCATGACCCACTTACTCTGGAAGCCTTTGATCCTCTTCCTCGCCTACGATATGGCGTTGGATTTGGAGTATGCGACAAAGCTCGCACATGCGGTGATGTGGGCACCAGAAACTCGGAGGGAGAAGAAATGGTGTAGCAGGGCCACTGAGGGCATCACCCCAACTTGGGCCTCACAATAGTAAGCAAAAATTGCCAAGAGAAGGACAGAGTTGGGGTGGAGATGCAGGGCGTGCAAGTTGTATTGGTGAAGAACAGCAAGGAAAAACTCAGAAAAAAGGAGGCACCAGACCAACGATGATGGCGCTCATGAAGAACGGATAGGAGGTGCTCCCCTTGTCTTCTGGCTGAGCAGAGCCGGGCCGAAGCACGGTCTTCCCCGCCTTGCTTCCCTGCGCCACCGTCATCAGGCGCGCGAGGGCGAGATTTTTCTCCAACATATTCGGTGGATCCAGAGCCGGCGAGTACCAGGCCTGTGGAGCCCCGTGCACGGTCTTACGAGGTGCCATTCCTCGCCGGAGGTGAAGAGTTGAGGCAGATCTGGAGATTTAGGAAGCAAGAGGGTGAAGGGCAAGAAAGGGGATCTGAAGCAAGACGAATGAGAGCAATGAAGGCAATCCTAAACTGGACCAGCCCTTTTGTCAGATGGGCAGTTGCCGAGGCAGCATGGGGAAGTGGAGACGCCCACATCCAACCAACCGCCACGTGGCGCCCAAGGCCGCAGGCTGTTGTGGCCCGCGGCGCTTCGCACTTGCCCCTTCGCTTCTCTGCTAAGCCAAGTCCAAGCGCGCCTTGGGCCCGGGGGCTACTGTCGGTGTTCTGGGAATGGGGGTCCCCAGACTTGCCTGCCTGCGGCCTGCGGCATGGCTCAAGTAGTGGCCCAGTACGGCCCATCTTCATCGACTCAAGCTCAAGACCCTTGTGAGGGGCCAAGCCTCGCGGGGCGGACGACAGGAAGCTTCCTCGGGAACGGCCTCACTAGGCAGGCTCACGAGGAGGCGGAGAGATCAAGGCGAGGGTACCTCGCGAGGTACTCATGACGCAAGCCATGACAATCGAGACCAGGCGGGCGCCGGCCTGCGCACTATCCTTGTTTGCTCTTTGGTGCAAAGGGGGAAAGCACAAACCAAGGCATCGGGCAAAGGCTACCGTTTCGGTGCAACAAGACCAACACCAGCGGAGCGGCAAGATGGAGGTCATCGTGGATCCCAAGACGGCGTCATCGTCAGAGTCTTTGGCAGTAGAAGACCAACTTTAGTCTGGATAAGTGTACTAGATGTTCCCCCTCAAAATGGCCGTTGTTGGCGCCCTTCCCTCTCAATATTTGGGAGGAGGACCAGGGCCTTTATATATAGGGCTAGCCACCATAGTAGGCAGGATGGCTCATCTGGTATCTGGGATCGAATCCTTCCCAAGCAGAGCCACACCACACATCCACAAGAACACCCCTCGCGAGGTTGTTCTTCCTTTGTATTGTTCATCATTAGCTCCTGACGCAATCCACACACCACACACTGGAGTAGGGTATTACACCACAATGGTGGCTTGAACTAGGATAAACTCCGTGTCCCTTGTGTTGTTCATCTTGCTAGCCTAGATTCTTGTGAGGCTTTGGGACGTAGGTCGGTAGAGGAGAGATCTTCGCGCGCACCCCAGAGTTCGAACCTCAAGGGTCAGCCGGAACCCGAAATCCGGCATCCTTCCTTGCTCTAATTGCTTGCACCGTCCCATGGAGCCCATGAAGAGGTTCTCGGCCGCGGAGAAGGGGAAGGCTCGCCTGAAGGTCCTGGCTCTCCTCCACCCAAGCGCGGCCACGGCCGTCCCCGCAAGCATCCCGCGACTCCTATTGTGGCTTCTCGTGGTCGCGGTGGTGGCCCTTCACGCGGTGGTGGCCGCGCATATCGAGGAAGCCCAGTCAGTGAAGGAAGGCGTGTCGTGGCTGTGTGGCCTCCCCGGCCGCGCTTCCATTCGGCACAGGTGCTGCCAGAGTTTGTTGTGTGAAAGGATCGAGAAGAGGTGTCTAGAGGTGGGGGGGATTAGACATTAAGCAAGAAAAGTTGCAGTTTTGAATTTCTTTAAGTTGAAGTGGAGTTTTGGCACAAGTTTTACAATCACAATACATATCAAGCACGCATGCAAAGAGTATAGAAGCAGCGGAAAGTAAGCATGCAACTTGCAAGAATGTAAAGGGATGGGATTGGAGTGTGCAAAGGCAATTTGGAGACACGGAGATTTTTGAGCCGTGGTTCCGATAGGTGGTGCTATCACACATCCACGTTGATGGAGACTTCAACCCAAGAAGGGTAACGGTTGCGCGAGTCCACGGAGGGCTCCACCCATGAAGGGTCCACGAAGAAGCAACCTTGTCTATCCCACCAAGGCCGTTGCCCACGAAGGACTTCCCTCACTAGGGGTAGATCTTCACGAAGTAGGCGATCTCCTTGCCCTTACAAACTCCTTGGTTCAACTCCACAATCTTGTCGGAGGCTCCCAAGTGACACCTAGCCAATCTAGGAGACACCACTCTCCAAGAAGTAACAAATGGTGTGTTGATGATGAACTCCTTGCTCTTGTGCTTCAAATCATAGTCTCCCCAACACTCAGCTCTCTCTCACAGGATTAGGATTTGGTGGAAAGAATATTTGAGTGGAAAGCAACTTGGGGAAGGCCAGAGATCAAGATTCATATGGTAGGAATGGAATACTTGACCTCAACACAAGTGTAGGTGGTTCTCTCTCAGGAAATTTATGTTGGAAGTGTAGGCATGTTCTGATGGCTCTCTCCACGAATGAAGAGTGGGTGGAGGGGTATATATAGCCTCCACACAAAATCTAACTGTTAGACACAACTTACCAATCTCGGTTTGACCGAATCCTGAAACTCGGTCGGACCGATTTAGCAAATAATGTGACTATTAGGATTTTCGGTGGGACCGACATGTCAACTCGGTGGGACCGATGTGGTTAGGATTAGGGCATAACGTAATCTCGGTGAGACTGATTACACAAACTCGGTGGGATAGATTTTGGTAATGGATACATATAGAGAGATTACAATCCCATCGCAGTGAGACCGAGATCCCTATCGTTGAGACCGAAGAGACTAGGGTTTGTGGCAGTGGCTATGACATCACAACTCGGTGGCGCCGGATAGAAATAATCGGTGGGGCCATGTTTGACTTTTGGTTTGAGACATATGTGGATGTGAGAAAGTGGTTGAGGGCTTTGGAGCATATCACTAACTATTTTGAGCAAGAACCTCATTAAGCAACACCTCATCCCTCCTTGATAGTATTGGCTTTTCCTATAGACTCAATGTGATCTTGGATCACTAAAATATAAAATGTAGAGTCTTGTGCTTTTGAGCTTGAGCCAATCCTTTGTCCTTGGCATCTTTAAGGGGTTCCACATCCTCTAGTCCATGCCACTCCATTGTTGAACTTATCTGAAATGTACTAGGTAAAGGTATTAGTCCAACAAGAGATATGTTGAAATTAATTACCAAAATCACCCAGGGAGCACTTGTGCTTTCAATCTCCCCCTTTTTTGTAATTGATGACAACATACATCAAAGCTTTAGATAAAGATATAGAGAATAACAAGTAAAGCTTTGGAAAGACATGTAACGTGCATAGGCTCCCCCTACATGTATGCAATCATGTAAATATGGAATGTAGGAGCATGTGAATGCATAAGGATGACAAAGAAAGCTATGTGTAACATGTATCTTGGTTGTATGCATCAGAGCAAAAGATGTGACTATGGGAAATGTACCTTCATGCTCATGAGTCCTTCTTGCAAACAGTATGTACATCAGCAAGAGATCCTCATACACATGACTGTGATGCATATACTTACCTTGTGGTCTTGAGTTGGCTTAGGATGGAATGAACCTGCGTAAACAAGGTTAGATAACACAGATGCACCTACTAGACAGAGTAAACAAAAGAAACCACAAGAGTACCAAGACTGGGTTGACATGTAGAGAGTGAGTACTAAGTACTCCATTGGATATAGACATGTCCCCAAAGGTAAGGCTGTGCCATGAATTCAAGGATTTCCTTCCCTTAGATGTCTTGCTCCCCCTGAATCTCGCATGGGATACTGGGAGAAGATAGGGAACAGAAAATCAGAGCTCAAAGAAAAGAAACAGAGCTAATGCGAACAAACAAATATGAACATGTCTTTCCCCTCTTAAAGACATGTGACTTCTCTCCTCTTGAACACCAAGCATCTGGGGTCCTTGATGATTACTCTCTTTTTCCTCGAGTATTCTCTCCCCCTATATATATGATTAAGCTTTGATGTGATCTCTCTCTCCCCCTTTGACATCAATTTCCAGGAAGGCCTCTTCTGGATTTTTGTTACCAATGGGTTTGGTCCTTGAGGCACAAATTAAAGTAGTAAGGCTAAAGTGATGCTGGTAGAGGACAAGATTCATTGAGTGGAGCTGGAACAAAAGAATTCAGGAATAAGTGGCAAGGTGTTTTTCCTGTTGTGAAATCAGTGACACCAAGTTGTATGCGGTTGTTGCACCAAAAGGATTCGGTTGGACCGAAAATAACAGGCCGGTGTGACCGAGTTCATCACAGAGAAAACACTTGTCACCTCAGCTCACTTGACATGTGAGATCTCACAAGGATGTGCAAGGAATTTACTGAAGGATTTGCAAAGAATTGGATATAGGGAATGCAGAACAAATAGAAACAGAAAAGAAATCTAGATGAAGTTTTTTTGAAACGGGAAACAAATATGCATGAGAAAAATGCAAGAGCAAAGAAAAGAACACAAGAAAACTTCATATAGAATTGGTCGGTGACGAGGTCACCTATGTTAGAGTATATTGACATAGGAGTCACGTGAGATCACTTGATCATAGGTCATACTCATCGTTTATGCTCAAAAATAGGTTTACCATTTTTCGTTTAAGCATTTTGATGTATCCATATCTTGTTGAGTTGCTTTGACTCATGACTTGGAGTAAAGCTTCTCTAAGATGGAATAACATACCTTCGGTGGTGGTGTTGATCGTGATCATGTAGTTGAACTTATGTGGGTTGCTCAAGGTTGATGTAGCTCATCAAGAGTTGGGAGCACCGCTTTGGAATTTGAGTTCATCTACCTACATGGGTTACTTTTTGCAAGGAAGAGCACTTGTGTATCCAAAATGGCAATCATGATACTCAATAACAACTTTGTCAAAGGATATGTTTGAATGGTTCCATGCTTCATTGTCTTCAACCACCATTGTGTAGAGACTTGGTGATGTAGAGATTGCTCAAGATGTGAGTGAGTTGCAATATCATAGATTTAGATTCATCCAAGTACCTACATGGGTTAGAAGACATGCAAGGTGCAAATATATCCAAGACATCAAGGATTAGTCATATGCTCATGCCTTACATGTATCCAAATGGAGTTCCTACTCCAAGTTTGACGCATAAATGATGTTTAATTCACCTCTTAACCTACAAAACACTTTCTCATCAAGTGGTTTAGTGAAAATATCCGCCAATTGCTTGTTGGTGCGAACATGCTTAAGGTTAGTGTCACCCTTGGCAGCATGATCTCGAATGAAATGATGACGGACTTCATATGCTTAGTTCGAGAATGTTGCACGTGAAAGTCCGTTATGTCGACTAGAGGGGGGGTGAATAGGCGATTTTTATGAATTCTTCACTGAGGAATTTGGCGGTGAGGAAATTCCTTAGTGAAGAACTATTAGCAGCGGAATAAGAACTCAGAAGTAAGCATAACAGAATACAAGCATGGTCATCATGATGAAATGAAGACTAGCACAGAGTACAGAAAGCGTAATCACAGGATAACACAAGATGAAGACAAACAGACTGAAGAAATTGAACTGAGGAAATTGAGAAAGTCTTCAGTCAAAGTCTTCAAACACAGATATGAACAAACACTCAACACAGTAATGAGGAAATGAAAGGGTTGAGAAAATAGAAGCAGTTAGGTTGGTGAAGACAATGATTTGGTAGACCAGTTCCAACTACTGTCTCAGTTGTACGTCTGGTTGGAGCTGCTGAGTATTTAAACTCGAGGACACACAGTCCCGGACACCCAGTCTCTAAGCACGCAGCTCAGGACACCCAGTCCTCACCGTATTCTCCTTGAACTAAGGTCACACAGACCTCGTCCAATCACTCGTGGTAAGTCTTCAGGCGACTTCCAAACCTTCACAGACTTGGTCACTCGGCGATCCACAATTCCTCTTGGATGCTCTAGACCTTGACGCCTAACCGTCTGGAAGAAGCACAATCTTCAACGGTAACAAGCGTCGGATCCACGCAGGATCAATTTCTGCAGTGATGCTCAATCACTTTGGGTTTGCAGGGGTTTGGTTTTGGGTTTTCCTCACTCGATGATTTTCGCTCAAAGTCCTCGGAGGATGGGTTGCTCTCAAATGACAAGTGTCAAGTCCTCTCGGAGCAGCCAACCAGCTAGTGGTTGTAGGGGGCGGATATTTATAGCCTAGGGAGCAGCCCGACATGATAAGACATAAATGCCCTTCAATGATATGACCGTTAGGTGGATAAGATATTTTGGGACAGCTAGCGCGCAGCACAGCAACGGTTGGAAATTTGACTCTCAAATTCCTCAGGGCTATCATGTTCCTCACTGTGTAGGTAATTCGCACTGACGAATTCCTAACTCCTCAGTCAGAACAAATTCATCAGCGACCAGAAGAACTTCCTCTCTGTCACTGAAGAAAGTGACTGAACTGTATGAGATTTCCAAAGGCTTCACTCGAAGGGATTGGTAGGTGTAGGATTTTGAGTTGAGCATCACATGGAATTTTTCCTTAGTATTTCCTCGACCCCCTTTAACAGTACGGTGTTTCCTATGACTCAAGAAAGAGAAAATGAAACTACGAAAACAAAAGTCTTCACGCTTCATGTTCCACAAATGAATACCAAGTCTTCAAGGTCACACCAATTTCTTCACTTTCAAAGTCTTCAGAAAGTCTTCAGAATATCAAAGTCTTCAGTTGAAGAACTTCATTTTTAGGGGTCGACTTTCTCTGTAAATATCAAACTCCTCATAGACTTATAGACCTGTGTACACTCACAAACGCATTAGTCCCTTAACCTATAAGTCTTCAATACACCAAAATCACTAAGGGGCACTAGATGCACTTACAATCTCCCCCTTTTTGGTGATTGATGACAACATAGGTTAAGTTTTCAATGGGGATAAACATATGAAGTCTATACACTGATATTGAGGAATTTGATTACAAGATATAGAAGAACTCCCCCTGAAGATGTGCATAGTGAGGAATTTGCTTTTGAGGAAATGCACATTTGAAGAGTTGAATCATGGAGATCTCCCCCTATATCTTGTAATTCATACATGCATTTGATATATAATATGAAGAATTTGAAATGCATGATGAAATATGGTGCCTGGTGAGATTCAGCATGCGTGCAATGTCATTAACGAGGAATAAGCATGCAAAGCATAATGCAACAAAAGTATCAGCGCACCATCGGGTTTAAGATTACAACTCGATCCAAATAAAAGTTTTAGAAGAACGAGAGTTGTAACTTAAAAAAATGCCCTTAATATAGACCCGCTTGAAGACTAACTCAGATTTCTCCCCCTTTATCATCAAATGACCAAAAGGATTGAAACTAAGGACTAACGCCCCTGAAGAATTTCAAGTCGATGGAGGAGCGCCAGCGTTGTCGGGGTTGTTTGTTGTAGCAGGGCCTGTCGCAGTGTCGTCCAAATCTTCATACTCATCTGTGTCACGCGATGAAGAATAAGAGCTGGCCACCAGTGGAGGAATTTTGACCTTCTTGAATTTCTTCGGAGGAGGTGCATACCAGTCAAATTCTTCCTTGAGACCCATAGTCTTCAGTTCTTCAGCGCTATAGACATGAGTGAGGACAGCCCAGGTGCGGTTTAAGGTTTCATGAAGGTAGTATTGGTTCTTCTTCACCGCATTGTGTGTTGAGGTCATATTGTGAAGAAGTGCACCAAACTGACGCTTTACCCATTTGTGATTGCGATCAACCTTCTGATGAAGACTGAGGAGTAACTCACGGTCAGTCATCACCCTAGGTGCTGTGGCTTGAGGATTTTGCTTGGCTGTGGTATTTGCGGCAGAGTCATGTGTGGCAGAATCGTCATTGGTAGAGTAAGATGCAGCCTTGCGAAATTGACCATCCAATGGACGAATGCCTTCATCGATCACAGCAGCGGCCGTGCCTTCATCGATCCAATGGACGAATGCCTTCATCGATCCAATGGACGAATGCCAACAAGATAGAAAGAGGCCCTCTTTGGATACCTGTCACATCCCTAGCTTCTGGTTTGCTCTGAGCTAGCTAGTCATGTGTTGCATCATGTTTAAATTTCAGTTAAACCTGAAATGGGGATTGTTTAAACCCTAGCACCAAATGAATTCAAATAGGATCCAATAAAATCATTTTCAATAAACCCAAAATGCCTTTGAAAATGTTCATGATTTCTGATAAAGGTGAAAACCTCTGCCAAAAATGATGAACATATTTATAGGTCATTTCTGGATTTTTGAATTAACTCATATTGTATTTGAATTGGGGAATTTAAATCTTATAAATATTTTAAATGCTCTAATAATTCTGAAACTTGTTGAGGGCTATTGGAAATAATTTCAACAGTGCCACAAATATTTTCAGGATTTTTAATAATGCTCTGGCATTTTAATAAAGCCAAAACAATTGCAGAAAATAGAAAAGGGAATTAAAAAGAGAGGGAGAGAGACTTAATGGCACCTGCGCAGCCCACCTGGCGGCCCAAGTGGCCGACCCAGCCCACTGCCTGGCACTGTTGGCCCGCCCACCAGGAGCCCCACCGTCTTAAACCTCTGCCAGTAGGCAGAGGTGTGTCGACGCGCGCGCGCCCGATGCTCAACCTCCTGCTTCCACCTCCCGCTGCCCCCTCATCGCCCTAGACTCCCTCCACGACGCCACGCGACCCCCCGACGCTCTCTCACTCTCTGGTTCTCTCTCCCCCTCGCTCCTCTGCTTTCTCTCCCCATGGCCGAGCATGCCCGCCGCCGCCGACGAGCACCACCGCGGCCACGGCCATCCCCGAGCCGCCCCGAGCTAACCTCGAGCTCCGCCACCTTGTTCCCTACCTCCTCACCGAGCCACGCGACCGGAAGGGCCCCAAAGCGCCACTCCGATGCTTTTCGCCTCCTCGGCCGCCGGAGATCCGCCTCGCCGCCCCGCTCGCTCTGATGCTTCCCCGAGCTCGCCGTTCGCCTCGTCGCAACCGCCGTGAGCTCCTGCCCCTGCTCCCCCTCTCTGCTCCCTCTCTCGCACGCCGTAGCGACCACACCGCACTCACCCGGACACGCCGCCGCCCGCACTCGTCGCCGGTGATGCTCCCGCAGCACGCCGCCGCGTCTGGCCTCGCTGGCGGCTAACCGCCGGCAGGTTTGACCCACTGACCCAGTTTGACCTTGGGTGGGCCCAGTTTGACCCCCGCTGGTTCAATGACAGGTGGGGCCAGCCCTGCTAATTAACTTGGATTAGTACTAATTAAACATTAGTTAGTCTAATCACACTGACACGCGGGACCCACTGGTCAGGTTTGACCTGGACCGGCCCGTTGACCTGCTGACATCATAGTGACGTCATGCTGACGCAATTAACAATTTTCTGGATTTAAAATAAATCCAGGAAATTCCAGAAAATAGTATAAACTTCTAAAATTCATATAAAATCAACCATAACTCAGAATGAAATAAATTATATATGAAAATGATCAGAAAAATCCAATCTTTCCATCTGTACCATTTTCATGCATGTTAGATCAAGTTATGACTGCTGTTTAGGACAATTCAATTAAATGGCATATAAGAAATCACATATGAAGTTTGAATTTGTATCTTTGATTCAAACCAACTTCATTTAATCTGGTTTTAGTTGCATTAGCACCAACCACAGCATATTGCCATGTCACATTCATGCATCATATTGTTGCATTGCATTGATTGTGTTTCTTCTTTGTTTGTCGGTGCTTGTCCCCTCTTAGTAGACGTGTACCGACGATGTGATCGATGACACCAATGAAGAACTATATTATCTTCAGAAGTGCCAGGCAAGCAAAACCCCCTTGTTCATTCCGATAAAATCCCACTCTCTCGCTCCTGCTCTCTTTTACTGCATTAGGACAACAACGATTCATCTGTTACTTGCTGCGGTAGCTGAACCCCTTTATCCTCTGCATGACCTGTCATTGCCACAGTAAATAGATGAAACCCACTAGCATGAGTAGGAGTTGTTTGAGCCCTGATGTGCCTACTCATTCATGCTTGTTTGTCATGCCTGCTACTGCTTAGAGTTGAGTCAGGTCTGATTCATCGGGGATGAATCAGAGGTGTGTAAACATGTCCTACTGTTGAGAGCTAAATGTGTGAACACGATTTGGTAAAGGTAGCGGTGAGAGGCCATGTAGGAGTACATGGTGGGTTGTCTCATTGCAGCCATCCTCAGGAACTGAGTTCTGTGTTTGTGATCCATGACCAGTTACTACCACACATTGGGTTCCAGTAACTCGGCCCCTCTCGGCTTATTAACCAACTTGATCTCTGTCTAGGAGTTGCAACTAGTTTCTGGTGTTTGTAGGTAGTGTTAGTAGTCTACCAAGTGGCACCCGGTACAGGTGGGCTTGGGACAGACTAGGCACCGTGGCACGGTGTACCAAGCGTAGATCCACCCGTCGAGGTGGGCTTGGGAACCCTGCACACATCGTTTGGGGCCGTGAGCGACACCCCGGCCGGATCTCCTTGCGGATGGAACCCGAATAGGCGATAAACCTAGACGAGAGACTTGTGTGGTTAGTCAGGTCGTGGCTGACACCCTCGCTGGGCTTCCGCTTGAAGGTTGCCGAGTACATGTCGTGTAAACGGCGGTAAGTGGTGAGAGCGTGTTTGAAGAAGTACACCCCTGCAGGGTTAATATGATCTATTCGAATAGCCGTGTCCACGGTAAAGGACTTCTGGGTTGCCTGTACAGTTCATAGATAACTAAAAGTGGATACTCTAAAATACGCAAGATAAGCGTGAGTGCTATGGATGGCGTTCTCGTAGGGAGACGGGAGCGGATCCATAGTGGGGTATTGATATGGTGAATATGTGGTCTCGTGTGCGCCACCTCAAAAGAGTTACTTGCAGCTGTAGTTCAGGTTAGCCACCGAGTCAAAGCTGGCTTGCTGCAGTTAAACCCCACCACCCCTTTGTTGATACTGATGCATATGTAGATAGATCTGATGTAAGTCTTGCTGGGTACATTTGTACTCACGTTGCTTAATTTATGTTTTTGTAGAGAGACTTCAGTCTTCCTAGTAGTACCGCATGGACTTCGACGTTTAGCTTGTTACCTCAGCTACGATCTTGTGCCCTCGGCAGGATCTGGTAGATAGACAGGCTTCTCAGCCTTTTTCATTTGTACATGTCTGTACTCAGACATGTTAAGCTTCCTCTTGTGCTTTGACTTGTATGCTCTGAGTGTTGGGTCATCAGACCCATGTTTGTAATATCTCGCTCCTTGGAGCCTATTGAATAAATACTTGAGTTGTAGAGTCATGTTGTGATGCCATGTTGTATTTGCACATATCGAGCATATTGTGTGTATGTTATTGAAATGCTTGGTATGTGTGGGATCTGACTATCTAGTTGTTTATCCTTAGTAGCCTCTCTTACCGGGAAATGTCTCCTAGTGTTTCCACTGAGCCATGGTAGCTTGCTACTGCTCCGGAACACTTAGGCTGGCTGGCATGTGTCCTTCTTTGAACCTGTGTCTGTCCCTTCGGGGAAATGTCACGCGGTGTCTACCGGAGTCCTGTTAGCCTGCTACAGCCCGGTTTACCAGAGTCCTGCTAGCCCAGTTGCTACAGCCCGGATTCACTCGCTGATGACCGACACGTTCGTTGTTGGGTCATGTATGCCTGTCCCTGTAAGTTAGTGCCACTTTGGGTTCACGACTAGCCATGTCAGCCTGGGCTCCTTATCATATGGATGCTAGCGACACTATCATATATGTGAGCCAAAATGCGCAAACGGTCCCGGGCCAGGTAAGGTGGCACCCGTGGGAATACCGTGCGTGAGGCCGCAAAGTGATATGATGTGTTACATGCTAGATCGGGGTGACTTAGGATCGGGGTCCTGATAGCTTTGGTATCAGAGCCTGACTGCCTGTAGGATTACCAAGCCAAACTGGTCGAAGTTGAGTCTAGAAATTCTTTAGTTATATAAGGGAATTGATTGTGGGATGGAACGTAAGGCTCTTTTTACTCCTTTACCTTATGCCCTTCTGATCTGAGTCATCTTATTTTTCCTACGGGGTTAAGGAACTAGGCTTTCTCTTCTCTCTATCAGGATCACATGTTACTAATCAGTAGACTCATAAGATTGTTGGATTTAAGCCTCAATTCAGTTTCCACCTGTGTATGTTAACTGTTGATCTAGAAATCTTGATATTGTGATGACCGAGTGGTTATGCCACCATTTTGTAGGATGTCTCCAATCTTCTTGAGCATTTACAGCCGTTATGCTGTCCGAGTCATCCCAGGTTTCTAAATAATCTGATGCGATTGCAAAATCCTCCCCTCGGTTTCGATGTCTTTCCTGGCCAGGTTAACCACACTAAACGGTGAGTTGATGTACTCTATTGCCTCAACGTATATGTTGGAGCTATGGTTATGACCCTAGATGTCTAGAGTATCACCTAGTAATCTAGCCATGTTCTGTGTCCCAGTGTGATGATTCTGGCCATCATTCCCGAAGGCATCCCGTGATGCCACATAGTTAGTAGGCATTCTACTCCTGGGTCTCCGAACCTGAGATTCACCCTACTTACTTCATGTTGATAGTGTTTGCTAGTCCCTTTAGGATACTAGTAACCTTTGCGATAGTCCTCAAGGTCCGTGGTATTTCCTTCTTCCAAATACTGTGAACCACTTATGGCAGAAGTTTGTTGGATCAAAAGATCATAACAGGAGTGCTCTCGATGAGTTCTTCATGTTATATTGTGACTCTGCCAGTTCAACCTTTCTGCATGGGTTATCCTGAAGAAATATGTTGAGTTTTGTTCGATATTCTAATCCATGCGTCCACAACTCAGAAAATCGTATGTTCTTTTGAGTTGCCCCCCTTAGTCGTCTTCTGACCCTCGTCTATCAATTGATAGTCAAGAGTATGCGTGCATTCGTTCATTGATGCCTATTACTTTTGTGGTCCGTCAAGCCATTCTATCCCAGAATGACTAGGAGAAATGAACTCCAGTACCTCATCCATACCTAGGATTGGGTCAAAGTAGTCATACTCCGCAGATCAAATACTAATCCAGTTTTTGTTCTGTTCTACCCTGAAGTATTACCCTATTTATGTCAAGAAAGTCATGGGAATTACACATCATCTTATGAACTCTTGATACAGTGATACTCTCTCCATCATTATTCATTTCTCGGTTCCCGTGTTGTTGCAACCGGAGTACCGACAAGTGAATCATGATGTGTGAACTCAATACTCCTAGCAACTGTGTTGCTTGGTAGTTAAAGGACAATAATTTCATTCTTAGCGTGTTGGTTCTTGAATCATCATTCTAAGACTGCTCGTGCTACCTAGTCCTTATTTCCGGTGCACTCTTTGATCAATGAGTTAGGATTATTCAATCCCTTGCTTATTTGATCATCTCATCTTGCCCTGAAAAGCAAGATTGTTCTCGAGCCTAGTGACATATCGGTGGTTCGTGATTTTTTGAATATCTTCTCGGAAGTATCACCGGGTCGTCACCTGACTGCTATGTTGAGCTCGTGACCAAGTTGGTTTTTGAAACCACCCTTTCTCCAAGAATCCGTGTTGGATACCCCTGAGATAGTTGGTTAAGCTAAACAAACAACTTGGAGAGTTGGAAGGTAAAAGCTTGTCTGACTTAGTTCTTTCCAAAGGATATCTCTTTGTGTGTGTGTGTGTATTGAAGAAAGATGATATCTTCATTGATTGGTCCTCGTGATCAATTGCTGGGTCTATCATCTTGTTAAAGCTTTGATTTGGGTGTGGGCTATCCTCAAATCAAATCAGAACCAACGATATTCGTAATGTTGTCTTACTCGTGGTTTTTCCTCGAGCATACACCATTATATCCTTTGGTCTGACCATTGCTATCATCGTGTTCACTTAACTATGGAATTCCTCTTATATGGAAACCTGGATGAATTGTTGTTGAGCCCATCGACAACATCATTATCTCCTCCATGATTTTGTTGCACATTAAGCTAGTGTTGGGAACTTTTGAAAGCATCACTTCATGCTAGCTCATGAAGAATATGTGTTGGATGAAAGAAGTGACTTCCTCTAATTCACGTGCATTTGATGTAAGTTGCCGCCGTGAATTCGAGAAAGTCAATGTTGCTTCCTCTCGAATCATCCCAAGTCAGCCATGCATAAGTGCGAAGTATTCTGTGGTCTGGAGACAACCTTCATTCCATATGAGTCCCGAGCACACCAAGCCACTGATTGGTTTGTCAAGGAGAAGAAGTTCCTTCTTAAGAGCATGCCTTATGCAAGGACTTTAATATCCTCGATGATGGTTCCCAACCAGAACTCGGTAGTGTTTATTGTAAGACTTCTACGTGGTCATGCTTGTCTTGGACAGCATGTTCACATGTTTGTAGCAGAACCAGCTCATGTTTTGGAGCTTGCTATCGAAGTTCATTCCCCGAGAACCTCGCAACGCCATCTCGTCGATTTGTGTTGCAAACTTTCATTTTTTCTCTCTAGACTTGATGAGTCTTGAATATCCTGACACCAACCAGATCTGAATCTCAGGCAGGTATGATGGTTGGAACGTGTCCCAAGAATTATAATATTGGTCTGTCTGTAACCCGATAAAGTGGATGTCGTGGCCAACACACCCATCCGGAGGACCTAATATTGTAGTATCTTGATTGAGGAAGTTGTCCATCTCCCCATAAGGATTTCGTAGGATTTACTCCCTAGTTGTTCCTTATGGATTTTTGTGTTCCCGAAGACCGACCTTTTACTTGATGTTCTAGATATCAAACCATATCTATGAATGGGTTACACTAGCACATCAAGGAGAACATTAGAAGCGGAGTGCTAAATGTCTCTCGGTCGATCATCCAGATTTTGTTCCCTTGGCCCCGCCAAGGTGAAATCTGAGAAGGTGTTATCTTCTTTTGCATCTGCATCTTCCACCGGTATTCATCATGGTAGTATGTTGTGTTGCCAGGATCCTTGACACGGATATTGGTAAAACCTTGATGAATATGGAAATGCTCAAGTTCTTGAGAGCATGCACAAGCGCTAGGTGTTATCATCGGCACTAACTGGATTGCTCTCAGTTTCCTCGATTATGCTATAACTTTTCAAACAGTGGACTCACTCTCTACTGTTGAGCTTCTCTCCAGTTACTAAAATCATTCCTTGTGTTGTTTTCAACAAGGTAATCCACATCATCCATTCCAATCCAAGCATGACATTCTACCGACCCCCTCCAAATGATCGCTCGAGAATTGCCTTAGGCTGGTATAAAGAGTTCCAATGATCTCTAAATCAAAGGTAATTCTTTTTGCCACTTAATGGGATATTTCTACAAGTCACCTTCCCTGAGGTGCCCCATTTTGGAATCATGGCAATTTCCCTCGCTACTTTGAAACCCTCGTCAAATTGTTTCTTCTGTTGCACCTGATGCATGTTTTGCCTCTCACCTCAAGAGATGTTGCTATGTCTCATTCCGTGAGTTAATCCTGAGTTGTTCGACCTTCGAGAAGATCGATCCTTCTAGAGTTCTCTTTCCCCTCTCGTTGTCATGTCGGTTGGCGTTCTCGGAGCAAGACATCAAGACAATGATGGTGATCGAATCAATGTTCTTATGAAGGGCAACCTGGATCGTGAAGATTGTGTTAGGTTGCGTTCCCCTTTGTCTTACCCTACGCTTGAATCTCGGGTCGAGATTCTAGTTTAGTGGGGGTGAGTTGTCACATCCCTAGCTTCTGGTTTGCTCTGAGCTAGCTAGTCATGTGTTGCATCATGTTTAAATTTCAGTTAAACCTGAAATGGGGATTGTTTAAACCCTAGCACCAAATGAATTCAAATAGGCTCCAATAAAATCATTTTCAATAAACCCAAAATGCCTTTGAAAATGTTCATGATTTCTGATAAAGGTGAAAACCTCTGCCAAAAATGATGAACATATTTATAGGTCATTTCTGGATTTTTGAATTAAGTCATATTGTATTTGAATTGGGGCATTTAAATCTTATAAATATTTTAAATGCTCTAATAATTCTGAAACTAGTTGAGGGCTGTAGGAAATAATTTCAACAGTGCCACAAATATTTTCAGGATTTTTAATAATGCTCTGGCATTTTTAATAAAGCCAAAACAATTGCAGAAAATAGAAAAGGGAATTAAAAAGAGAGGGAGAGAGACTTACTGGCACCTGCGCAGCCCACCTGGCGGCCCAAGTGGTCGACCCAGCCCACTGCCTGGCACTGTTGGCCAGCCCACCAGGAGCCCCACCATCTTCAACCTCTGCCAGTAGGCAGAGGCATGTCGACGCGCGCGCGCCCGATGCTCCACCACCTGCTTCCACCTCCTGCTGCCCCCTCATCGCCCTGGACTCCCTTCGCGACACCACGCGACCCCCCGACGCTCTCTCACTCTCTGGTTCTCTCTCCCCCTCGCTCCTCTGCTTTCTCTCCCCATGGCCAAGCATGCCCACCGCCGCCGACGTGCACCACCGCGGCCACGGCCATCCCAGAGCCACCCCGAGCTATCCTCGAGCTCCGCCAACTCGTTCCCGACCTCCACACCGAGCCACGCGACCGGAAGGGCCCCGAAGCGCCGCTCCGATGCTTTTCTCCTCCTCGGCCGCCGGAGATCCGCCTCGCCGCCCCGCTCGCTCCGATGCTTCCCCGAGCTCGCCGTTCGCCTCGTCGCAACCGCCGTGAGCTCCTGCCCCTGCTCCCCCTCTCCGCTGCCTCTCTCGCACGCCGTAGCGACCACACCGCACTCACCCGGATGCGCCGCCGCCCGCACTCGTCGCCGATGATGCTCCAGTGACCATTTGGTCCCGGGCATGCGCCCAACGCGCTCCCCGCATCTCGTAGAGCCTCTGTGGCACCTCGCCGCGCTCGTTTGCGCACCACAGCCCCATCCCCACTTGCACCCGAGTTTCGGCCGCCGCCGAGCTCATCGCCGGCACCACTCCGGCCACTCCCCGGCCGCGCCACCACCACAGTTGGATGCGGACGAGCGTCCGCATCCCGTAGCTGTGCTTTGCGCGCCAAACGGCGCCCTGTGGGCAAATCCTACAGCATGCCGCCTCGTCTGGCCTCGCCGGCGGCTAACCGCCGGCAGGTTTGACCCGCTGACCCAGTTTGACCTCGGGTGGGCCCAGTTTGACCCCCCCTGGTTCAATGACAGGTGGGGCCAGCCCTGCTAATTAACTTGGATTAGTACTAATTAAACATTAGTTAGTCTAATCACACTGACACGCGGGACCCATTGGTCAGGTTTGACCTGGACCGGCCCGTTGACCTGCTGACATCATGGTGACGTCATGCTGACGCAATTAAAAAATTTCTGGATTTAAAATAAATCCAGGAAATTCCAGAAAATAGTATAAACTTCTAAAATTCATATAAAATCAACCGTAACTCAGAATGAAATAAATTATATATGAAAA
Organism: Triticum aestivum; assembly: GCF_018294505.1. Lineage (NCBI taxonomy): Eukaryota > Viridiplantae > Streptophyta > Magnoliopsida > Poales > Poaceae > Triticum > Triticum aestivum. Next base: position 583,570,946 of record NC_057810.1, read on the forward strand.
ATGACCAGAAAAATCCAATCTTTCCATCTGCACCATTTTCATGCATGTTAGATCAAGTTATGACTGCTGTTTAGGACAATTCAATTAAATGGCATATAAGAAATCACATATGAAGTTTGAATTTGAATCTTTGATTCAAACCAACTTCATTTAATCTGGTTTTAGTTGCATTAGCACCAACCACCGCATATTGCCATGTCACATTCATGCATCATATTGTTGCATTGCATTGATTGTGTTTCTTCTTTGTTTGTCGGTGCTTGTCCCCTCTCAATAGACGTGTACCGACGATGTGATCGATGACACCAATGAAGAACTATATTATCTTCAGAAGTGCCAGGCAAGCAAAACCCCCTTGTTCATTCCGATAAAATCCCACTCTCTCGCTCCTGCTCTCTTTTACTACATTAGGACAACAACGATTCATCTGTTACTTGCTGTGGTAGCTGAACCCCTTTATCCTCTGCATGACCTGTCATTGCCACAGTAAATAGATGAAACCCACTAGCATGAGTAGGAGTTGTTTGAGCCCTGATGTGCCTACTCATTCATGCTTGTTTGTCATAACTGCTACTGCTTAGAGTTGAGTCAGGTCTGATTCATCGGGGATGAATCAGAGGTGTGTGAACATGTCCTACTGTTGAGAGCTAAATGTGTGAACACGATTTGGTAAAGGTAGCGGTGAGAGGCCATGTAGGAGTACATGGTGGGTTGTCTCATTGCAGCCGTCCTCAGGAACTGAGTTCTGTGTTTGTGATCCATGACCAGTTACTACCACACATTGGGTTCCGGTAACTCGGCCCCTCTCGGCTTATTAACCAACTTGATCTCTGTCCAGGAGTTGCAACTAGTTTCTGGTGTTTGTAGGTAGTGTTAGTAGTCTACCAAGTGGCACCCGATACAGGTGGGCTTGGGACAGACTAGGCACCATGGCACGGTGTACCAAGCGTAGATCCACCCGTCGAGGTGGGCTTGGGAACCCTGCACACATCGTTTGGCGCCGTGAACGACACCCCGGCCAGATCTCCTTGCGGATGGAACCCGAATAGGCGATAAACCTGGACGAGAGACTTGTGTGGTTAGCCGACACCCTCGCTGGGCTTCCGCTTGAAGGTTGCCGAGTACATGTCGTGTAAACGACGGTAAGTGGTGAGAGCGTGTGTGAAGAAGTACACCCCTGTAGGGTTAATATGATCTATTCGAATAGCCGTGTCCGCGGTAAAGGACTTCTGGGTTGCCTGTACAGTTCATAGATAACTGAAAGTGGATACTCTAAAATACAAAAGATAAGCGTGAGTGCTATGGACGGCGTTCTCGTAGGGAGACGGGAGCGGATCCATAGTGGGGTATTGATATGGTGAATATGTGGACTCGTGTTCGCCACCTCAAAAGAGTTACTTGCAGTCGTAGTTCAGGTTAGCCACCGAGTCAAAGCTGGCTTGCTGCAGTTAAACCCCACCACCCCTTTGTTGATACGGATGCATATGTAGATAGATCTGATGTAAGTCTTGCTGGGTACATTTGTACTCACGTTGCTGGGTACATTTGTCAGCCTTTTTCATTTGTACATGTCTGTACTCAGACATGTTAAGCTTCCGCTTGTGCTTTGACTTGTATGCTCTGAGTGTTGGGTCATGAGACCCATGTTTGTAATATCTCGCTCCTCGGAGCCTATTGAATAAATACTTGAGTCGTAGAGTCATGTTGTGATGCCATGTTGTATTTGCACATATCGAGCATATTGTGTGTATGTTATTGAAATGCTTGGTATGTGTGGGATCTGACTATCTAGTTGTTTATCCTTAGTAGCCTCTCTTACCAGGAAATGTCTCCTAGTGTTTCCACTGAGCCATGGTAGCTTGCTACTGCTCCGGAACACTTAGGCTGGCCGACATGTGTCCTTCTTCAATCCTGTTAGCCTGCTATAGCCCGGTTTATCGGAGTCCTGCTAGCCCAGTTGCTACAGCCCGGATTCACTCGCTGATGACCGACACGTTCGTTGTTGGGTTCACGACTAGCCATGTCAGCCCGAGCTCCTTGTCATATGGATGCTAGCGGCACTATCATATACGTGAGCCAAAATGCGCAAATGGTCCCGGGCCAGGTAAGGTGGCACCCGTGGGAATACCATGCGTGAGGCCGCAAAGTGATATGATGTGTTACATGCTAGATCGGTGTGACTTAGGATCGGGGTCCTGACAATACCAAATGCCAAAATTTGGTGTATGAATTAAGTATCTCACTATCCTTTTCACGGCCTTAAGATGGCATTCTTTAGGAGCGGCTTGATATCGTGCACACATGCACACACTTAGCATAATATAGGGACGTGAAGAACATAGATATAACAATGAACCAATCATAGAGCGATAAACCTTTTGATCAACGGGTTCACCATATTTGGTTAAATCAAGATGTCCACTAGTAGGCATGGGTGTACTCATACCTTTGCATTCTTGCATATTGAACTTCTTGAACAAGTCCTTGGTGTACTTCGTTTGAGAGACAAAGGTGCCTTCCTTAGTTTGCTTAATTTGCAAACCAAGAAAGAACTTGAGTTCACTCATCATAGACATCTCAAACTTCTCTCACATTAGCTTTCCAAACTTCTCACTAAGATGAGGGTTAGTCGAACCAAATATAATATCATCAACAAAGATTTGGCACACAAATAGTTCTCCATTAACCCTTTTAGTAAAGAGAGTAGAATCAATTTTTCCAATCTCAAACCCTTTTTCAATAAGGAACTTGGTTAAGCATTTATACCAAGCTCTAGGAGCTTGTTTAAGACCATAAATAGCTTTGTCAAGTTTGTAAACATGATTAGGTTTCTTAGGATTGATAAAGCTGGGAGGTTGCTTAACATAAACTTCCTCCTCTATTTCTCCATTTAGAAAGCACTTTTAATGTCCATTTGGTACAAGGTGATATCGTGGTGATTAACATAGGCAAGTAAGATGCGAATGGACTCAAGTCTAGCAACGGGGGCGTATGTCTCACCATAGTCCATACCTTCGACTTGAGTGTAGCCTTGGGCGACGAGACGTGCTTTGTTGCGAACTACTTGTCCATCTTCATCTTGCTTCTTGCGAAACACCCATTTTGTATCGATGATGTTGTGGTTGTTGTCGGGCTTTTCAACCAATGTCCAAACTTGATTTCTCTCAAAGTTGTGTAGCTCTTCATGCATGGCGTTTATTCAATCCGGATCTTCCAATGCTTCTTCAACCTTCATGGGTTCAATGCTAGAGATGAATGAATAGTGTTCACAAAAGTTAGCTAAACAAGTTTTAGAGCGAGTGATTCTCCCAGTTTCGATATCATTGTAGATTTGCTCGACGAGATGGTCTCTGGCAACTCTTGCTCGAACTTGTGAAAGCTTTTGCTTGGATCTTGGTGGAACATCTTCTTCATCTTGTTCTTCTTCTTGGCCTTCTTCATTGTTGTTGAAGTTGTCGTTCTCTTGTCGTGCTGGAGACGGAGGTTTTTGATGTTCATCTTGGTGTACTTCCTTGTTTTCTTCATCTTGGTGTGTCCCATTTGTGGATGCTTCCATATAAACTCTTGGTTCACCCTGTCGTGAGATAGAAGCTTCCACTTGGATGGACGAGGTACTCTCCTTCACCTCCGTTGGACGAACCTTGCCAATAGACAAGTCTTGGATTGCTTCTGAAGGATCTTTTTCTCCTACATCAATTGGCGATTGCTCTACTTGCGAGCCGTTAGATTCATCAAACTTCACATCTACTGTCTCTTCAACCTTTCGGGTGAAATAATTGTAGACACGGCAAGTGTGAGAGTTTGAGCCATAACCAAGTAGGAAACCTTCATGAGACTTAGGAGCAAATTTAGAGCGATGATGCTTATTGAGAATGTAGCACTTTGAGCCGAATACTCGAAACTATCCAACTTGGGGTTTGTTAACGGTGAGGAGCTCGTATGCCGTCTTGCCGAGTAGCTTGTGAAGATACAAGCGATTTGTTGCATGGCAAGCTGTCTCAACCGCTTCTGCCCAAAAGTGCTTCGGTGTCTTGTACTCATCAAGCATCGTTCTTGCCATTTCGATGATCGTACGGTTCTTCCTCTCAACAACTCCATTTTGTTGAGGTTTGTACGTAGCCGAGAACTCATGTGAAATCCCTTCTTCGTCAAGAAAGGTGTCCACATTTGCGTTCTTGAACTCCATTCCGTTGTCGCTGCGAACCTTTTTGATCTTCACTTCAAATTGATTTTGGGCCTTCCTAGCGAAGTTTTTGAAGATCTTTTGGACCTGCGATTTATCATCAAGAAAGAACACCCATGTAAATCTTGAAAAATCATCAACTATAACTAGACCAAAAGAATTTCCACCGAGAATTTTGTAGGTGTTGGGACCAAAAAGATCCATGTGAAGTAGCTCGAGTGGCCTCCTTGTGGTCATGATGTTCTTCACGGGATGCCTTCCTCCAACCTGTTTACCTGCTTGAAAAGCGCTGCAAAGTCTATCCTTATCAAATATGACATCGTTAACGCCAAGGATATGATTTCCTTTAATAATCTTGTCAAGGTTTCGCATGCCCACATGACCTAATCGTCTATGCCATAACCAACCTTTAGAGGATTTAGCAATGAAGCAAGTTCTAGGTTGAGCATTTTTAGTGAAATCAACAATGTAAAGGTCACCTTTACGAATGACGGTAAAGACCATTTTATGATTATCTCTACGAAACACTTGGCAATCTACTTCCGTAAATAGGACATTGAAACCGAAATCAGCAAGTCTAGATACTGAAAGTAAATTGTATCCAAGAGATTCAACGAGCATGACATTTTGTATGAAGCTATCATGTGAGATGGCCGCCTTACCGAGGCCAACCACCTTACCCTTTGAGTTATCACCGAAAGTGACATACTTTCGAGGGCCGTCGTTTTCAGCAAGCTCACGAAACATATCTTTATCTCCGGTCATGTGATTAGTACATCCACTATCAAAAACCCATTCCTTTCCTCCTGCCATATATCCCCGAAGATTTGCCATAAGACCAAAGTGTCTCATTGCATCATCAAGATCAAAGTCAATATCATCATCCTCATCATAGTATTCATGTTCATCATCGTCATGTGGTGGATCAACTCCTAGAGAGGGTGATTCGTTAGACAAATGATTTTGACAATAGTCATCTTTATGAATTCTAATGGCTTCGGAGATAATATCACTAATAATTCCAACATTTCCTTTGGCACACATAAGATTTGTAAGCTCAAATAGACAATCACCAAACTTAGGATCATTGGAATTCATCTTACTCAAGGCAATAGATTTATGGAGAATTTCATCTAGATTTTGCAAGGAATAATTTGGGAATCGTTCCTCAAGAAATATCCATATGGTGTAGGCACATTCAAGAGTAGGCAAGCAACCAATCAAGTTTCTAGGCAAACCTCTAGTGATAAGATTAACAGTTCTAAGATTTCGAATCATGTCAATTGACTCATCAAGGGTGGGATGCATTGGATCAACATGAGGTGCACAAGGTCTAGCAATGTACTTGTTCAAATGATATTTATTGAAAATCACAAGAATCTCATTTTTCCACTCATGAAAGTATTCTCCATCAAGTATATATAGGCACTCTATGTCTAAGACTCCCCAAAGTAGACGCATCCATCTTCCTCCAATGTTGATTAAACCAAAGCAATGGAGACCAAAGCTCTTATACCAATTGAAAGGATCGAGAAGAGGTGTCTAGAGGGGGGAATTAGACACTAAGCAAGAAAAGTTACAGTTTTTAATTTCTTTAAGTTGAAGTGGAGTTTTGGCACAAGTTTAACAATAACAATACATATCAAGAAAGCATGCAAAGAGTATACAAGCAGCAGAAAGTAAGCATGCAACTTGCAAGAATGTAAAGGGATGGGATTGGAGTGTGCAAACGCAATTTGGAGACACGGAGACTTTTGAGCCGTGGTTCCGAGAGATGGTGCTATCGTTCATCCACGTTGATGGAGACTTCAACCCACGAAGGGTAACGGTTGCGCGAGTCCACGGAGGGCTCCACCCACGAAGAAGCAAGCTTGTCTATCCCACCATGGTCGTCGCCCACGAAGGACTTGCCTCACTAGGGGTAGATCTTCAGGAAGTAAGCGATCTCCTTGCCCTTACAAACTCCTTGGTTCAACTCCACAATCTTGTCGGAGGCTCCCAAGTGACACCTAGCCAATCTAGGAGACACCACTCTCCAAGAAGTAACAAATGGTGTGTTGATGATGAACTCCTTGCTCTTGTGCTTCAAATGATAGTCTCCCCAACACTCAGCTCTCTCTCACAGGATTTGGATTTGGTGGAAAGAAGATTTGAGTGGAAAGCAACTTGGGGATGGCTAAAGATCAAGATTCATATCGTAGGAATGGAATATCTTGACCTCAACACAAGTGTAGGTGGTTCTCTCTCAGAAAATATATGTGGGAAGTGTAGGCATGTTCTGATGGCTCTCTCCACGAATGAAGAGTGGGTGGAGGGGTATATATAGCCTCTACACAAAATCTAACGGTTACACACAACTTACCAATCTCGGTGGGACCGAATCCTAAAACTCGGTCGGACCGATTTAGCAAATAATGTGACTGTTAGGATTTTTGTAGGACCGACATGTCAACTTGCTGGGACCGATGTGGTTAGGGTTAGGGCATAACGTAATCTCAGTGAGACCGATTACACAAACTCGGTGGGACCGATTTTGGTAATGGATACAAACAGAGAGATTACATTCCCATCTCGGTGAGACCGAGATCCCTATCGGTGAGACCGAAGAGACTACGGTTTGTGGCAGTGGCTATGACATCACAACCCGGTGGCACCGGATAGAAAGAATCGGTGGGGCCAAGTTTGACTTTTGGTTTGAGACATATGTGTATGTGAGAAAGTGGTTGAGGGCTTTGGAGCATATCACTAAGCATTTTGAGCAAGAACCTCATTAAGAAACACCTCATCCCTCCTTGATAGTATTGGTTTTTCCTATAGACTCAATGTGATCTTGGATCACTAAAATAGAAAATGTAGAGTCTTGTGCTTTTGAGCTTGAGCCAATCCTTTGTCCTTAGCATCTTGAAGGGGTTCCACATCCTCTAGTCCATGCCACTCCATTGTTGAACTTATCTGAAATGTACTAGGTAAAGGTATTAGTCCAACAAGAGATATGTTGACATTAATTACCAAAATCACCCAGGGAGCACTTGTGCTTTCATTGTGTGGTCGGACAACCGACCGGCAACTGGCTCCGGCTCCCTCGCTTCTTTGCCGGCGAACTGCCGGCCGCTGGCCCCGGTGGGCTCTAGCTGCAGGCGGACAGCTGCTGCAGCAGGGCCTCCTGGATCGCGGTAGAGATCTCCGTCGCCGGGAAATTGGCCCTAGCCCGGGGCTGGTAGACGTTTTCCCGCGCACGCGGCTTGGGCCGGTGGTGCACCCTCCACTTCTAGTATGACGGCGACGCGATCCTCTACATGAGGGTGTTCGGAGAAGATGGACGTCGTGTTGGGTGCTGCCCTATAGACGATGGCAGCGATGGGGTTCTGGGCCTTAGCAACGGCCGTGACGAGGGCGAAGGTGAACTCGCTCCCGGCGGTGACCGCAGCTCTCCGAGCTTCAGCGATTCCTCCTCCGGCGACAGCTCCTCCAGTGGCGGCCGCGACCAGCACCACGCCGTCGCGGCCGCTTCGAGGGTGGGAGCGGGTCGTCTCGTCGTCGCACCCCGGTGAAGCGCGAGGCGAAGTCTGATTGAGCTCGGGAGGATGACGTGGATCCCTCCTTGTGAGCTGTGGGCTATCTTTATTTTGTTTTTCTCCTTTTCCTGCATTGAGAGAGAGAAATATGGAGCCCCGTGGGGGCGTGCAATAGACTATGATCCCCTAATTATCATGCTACATTCACTACAAAAAAAATACACTTCCGTGATGATACGTGTTTGTCATAGTAGGTCGCATTTTTTGTCATGCATGTACATCCATGACGATTTTATGACAGAATCAAGATAGTCATACCTGTGCTGTCGTAGAAGTGTTCCATGACATTACCAAAATTATCATCACAGAAGTGTCCACTTCCATGATGATAAATCGCGCGTCACAGAAGTGCTTTCGCCAATGGTGACCGACACATGGCATCCACCGTAACGGAACGCCGTTAAGCTATCGGGTCGGGTTTTGGATCGGATAACCCGTTAACAGCCCGGACCAATGGGGATTTTCCACGTGTAAAATCATCATTGGCTGGAGGAAACACGTGTCGGCTCATCGTTGGGACAGATGTCATCCACTCATTTGACAAAAGGCGCCTATGATACGTCGACACGTGGCACGGCCCAACAGAGGCCCATTCCTGTGAAAAGGCCGGCCCGTTTGACTTGGTCAAAAGGTGGCGGGCCGGCCCATGGAAAGTCTGTTAACGGCATGTTTGCATATAGCCCATTTACAACCCGCTAACCCAAGCCTTGTTACGGCCTATCCGAATTAGGCCAAGTAACATCTGGGCCATCCAATATGATTCCAGCCCATTTTCACTTCTGGCCCATGTATGGCCCATGACGTCTTTCGGCCCATATGAGGCCCTTTGTAACTCTTGGCCCATTAACGGACCGTGGTGAAACTGACCCGCAATGAATAGTGTATCACTTTATACCCATTAACGGCCCGTGGTGAAATTGGCCTGTAATGAATAGTGTATCACTTTATACCCATTAACGGCCCGTTATTCCATTGGGCCGTTTCCAGCCCATGTTATCTTTCGGCCTTCTCAGAGCCCATTTATTCTTGGGCTCATTTCCAGCATTCGTTTACTTACGGCCCATTACTGTCATTTTCTGCTTGTGGGCTAAATTCAGCCCGAGGTTACAGTCGGTCCGTTTGTGGCCCGTTAATACGTTGGGCCGTTTTCATAGCGTCATCAAATACGGCTGATTAATGACGGCCCGTTATGGTCGTCCCATGAACAGAAGCTTCCAACTCTAGCCCGTTTATGGCCATAATGTCGTTTGTTATTGGCCTATGTTTGGCCAACTGATCATACGGCCCGTACAAGCCCCATTGATGATACGACCCGTAGAATGCCCATTGTGTCTACGACCCGTATAAGGCCTATTGTTTCCACGACACTTAGAAGGCCCATTGTTTCTATGGCCTGTAGGAGGGAAATGGTAACTGCGGTAAATATGTAGCCCATGGTTATTGTGGTTTAGTTTTAAAAAATAGGTTATTGCGGCCACTAGCAAACCGCGGAAAAAGACTGCACTAACTACAAGCAAAGAAATAAACAAGACAGTAAGGAAATAAATAAGCAAACAACTTACGCTAGGCTATCATGACTATTACACATATTACATCCACTAGGCATCAAAGTTCGCCACCAGTGCAAATATAGGGAACACAACAGCATATAAACGTCGCAGCAAAACAAGTCTAGAACTAAAACCACTTTAGAAGAGCTCAAGAAACAATATCCTAGGTACCCATAAAGCAGGCAAGATGCCTAGCAAGCTTATTAACTTTCTCTTGTTTGGCGCTTAAGTCCTCCAGCACTTGCTGTTGCACCAGAAAGTATGCATCTGAGTTCTGCAGGGACTTCCTCAGTCCTTCGGCTTCCTATCACATAACATCTCATCGATGTCTTTCAACTTGAAGTTGAGACTCAAGAAGCCGAACTGATTCAGGCAACGAGTTCCAAGAGCTAGTGCCAGTAGTAGTAGCCAGTAACTCGAACACTACATCAAGACAGGACTTTGGGGTTGTCTCAGTGTCTTCAATATAGTTTTTATCAGCTTTCTTGGAGACGAACAAGGATGTCTCACTATCTTGAACCTTATCTGCATTACTTCCTTTACCATTGCATAACGGGGTACTCTTATCCAATATTTTATCTGCGTTCTAAAAGAGAAACAAACAAACACATCACAGTTTTACAATGTAGTATATGAAACTCATTTTGGTAAACCAGTTCAGTAGTAAGGTGGACAGGATAATAGCATGAAACAAACATATATCTATGTAGTATGGTCACCGTATGGTCTATATCATTCTAGTTTATGTTGCCAAATCAAAATAGATACAGTTTGAATCATATCTATTTAAGACAAAGAAGCATAGACAGAATATAAGTGTGGGAAACTACACAACAATAACAACACTTGTAATGTGCATGGCATGAGAACATAACTATTTATTCAATTGAAACTGGAATCAACATAGAGCAAGTTTCAACAGCAAACAGCCAAACACGTTAAAGAAACAGGTTTAAAACATACCTGTTGCGCCATTGGAGTTTCAATTGCAATCTTCAAATTTGAAATTAGTTGGTATGAGTAAATACAGTGATGCAAGAGCAAAGTAGTATGAACCATAGCTACGAAACCTGACCTGAGAACAATTCTTCTTCTGCTTTAAGCGTTGACTTGGGGTTCGGAGTGGTGGTCCTCGTGCTTTGGGCACTGCAGTTGCCTTACTAACTGCTCGTGTTTGGGTGCTATGTGGTGGAGACGGTGTTGTGTCAACGGGAACTGGGTTACTATCTGCTGGGGTTGGGGTTAGAAGGGGTGTAGCTGGTTCTCTGTCCAACTGGGTAGGGGTACAATCTGCATGAGTCTGGGTTATGTGTGGTGGGGCTGGTTCTTGGGCAAGTACAACCGTGGTTCTATCTCCATCAACAGGTAGCACAATCTTTTCGGAAGACCGTGTTTTTACTCCCACAGATACTGGCATCTCTCCCTCCAATTGAAATGGATGATAAACAAGAAAAGTAATTGAATGTACAGACATTGTAAGATAGACAGGTACAATGGATAGTAGGGAAGAAAATAGGGCATGAAATAATTCATATTTATGTTGTCTAACCAAACAGAATAGCAGGACATAATTTCATATATATGATGGCTAATTAAGCAGGATAGCATGACACAATTTCACATGTATGATGGCTAACTAAACAGGATAGAATGACATACTTCAAAATATGATGACTATGTAAACAGGATGACATGATATAACCATACGATGTGTCTATTAAAGTGGTTGGCATGCCATAAATCACAAACATGCCGTCGATGGAAACATGATGGCATGATATAATTCACAGATAGAATGACATAATTTAAAATATGATGACTATGTAAACAGGATGAGATGATATAACTATATTATGTCTTTGGAAAATGGGTTGCCATGCCATAATTCAGATACATGTTGTCTATGTAAACATCATGGCATGACATAATTCAAATATATGATTTATATACTAAGAAAGTGAGCAGAGGGCAATCGCATATATGATGTGTCAAGTAAGGAGATGGCATTCAATATTGTGTATATGATGTAAAAACTAAGCATTGCAATACAACATATGCATGATATGAGTAATATAACCCTGCCAAGTTTGAGCATACACCTCAGGGGGATAATAGGACTGGTCATCTGCCTCTAAATCATCCATCACCAGTTCAAATGGCTAATGCACAGGAAGAGCAGTTGAATATACAAACATTGTCGACAAAAGTAATGAGAAATACAAAAAAGGACGGCATGATATAATTCACATATATGACGCTTGCCTAAATAGCATGGCACTGCATAATTCACATACATAATGCCTTGCAACAGGATAACATTGCATAATTCACATGTATAATGTCTTGCAACAAGATGGCATTGCATAATTCAAAAATTTGGTAATTAGACACTAAACAGGTGGCATTCACACAAAGCATGTCTAAACTAAGAAAATGACATAGCAATGCAAGAAACCATATGCATGATATGAGCAACATAACCCTGCCAAGTTAGAGCATGCACCTCGGGGGGGGGGGGGAATATGACTGGTCATCTGTCTCTGAATCCTCCTCTAAGGAACTATCGGTAACCAGCAAGACATGCGCTTCGTCAGATAGCATTGTCTGCTTTGAAGACCTTGTTTCCACTCCAGATTTTTCCATGACCGTGCCGAATGGCTGATGCACAGGAAGAGTAATTGAATGTACTAAAATTGTTGACAAATTTAACACGTACGAAAAAATGATGGCATGATATAATTCACATATAAGATGACTGGCTAACAAGGGTGGCATTGCAAAATTCACATATATGATGCTTGGCTAAACAAGATGGCATTGCATGATTCACATATACGATAAAGAAACTAAATAGATGGCATTGACACAAAGCATGTCTAAACTAAGCAGATGACATCTTTAATGTATACAGTAAGCAATGCAAGGCACCATATGCATGATATTACCAACATTAGCATGCGAAGTTAGAGCGAAGACCTCATGGGGTAAACAGGAGTGGTCTTCTCCTTCTGAATCCCCCTCAGAACAGTTATCTTCCTCTTGATTACAATCTGAAATGGGTGGAGGGGGGTTGCCTTTGTGCCCACCATGGAGCGATGTCTGCATGAAATTTTATTGCCACACAAGGCATGTGTCTTTTGCTCTACATGATCAGTTCCATTGTGTACAATAACTGGCATGCATAGGAATAAAACATAGTGAGATTATGTAAGGAGTGCATGCACAAATCCAGAGTGATGGTAGCAAATTGTGGATAGACCCAAAACAAATGATAGTAGGTAGATAATAGCTTTAGTTAAAAAATACAGATAATGGCTCCTTTAATGTTTGTTGGCACCCAACATGAAAATCATAGTAGATACCCGAGATTAACCAGATAGTAGACATATCGTACTGATTGCTGCCCCAATATGTACCCCACGACCATTTAAAAACTCAAGTTTCAGCATTAGTTTGGACCTAACTCGGCGTCTGATAGGTGAACACAATGATAATGTAGCATGTCATCATATTAAAGCATGCATAACGTAAGCAGACACGGAAGAGTGCGACCTCTCTTGCAGACCCGTGTAGTCCTCAAGGTCATCTGCTCAGTTGATGATGGTAATGCAGTTGTCGTGGCTGCCGCCGGCGGGGAAGAAGATCTGAGGCGGCAAAAGACAGTCTGGAGAGCGGATCCCTGCTATGGTGAACACGTCCGTCGTTGGAGCAGCTGAGCTGGGGTGGAACACAGCGCCGTAGGAGCAGGACAAACCACACAAGGTTTTCTTTGACACATATCTGTAACAGAAGTAATTGAGTAAGGGCTTGTTTGAATTTGAGGATTCTAACAATGCAGGGATAGGAAATAGACAAGAATAGGATAGGAATGCACGTGCAAAACAGAGAATTTAAAAACACATGATTTCTGCCAATTTGGGTGTTTGATTCACAAAAATTGGAAGATCACAGGATGGAAAAAAGCATGGTGAGATTAAGTCAAACCACAAGAAAATGTACAGTTATAATGCTATTATGCTACTATCTCTTAGTCTTGTGCTTGATGAATAGGAATATGAAAAGGAGGACAAGTGGAATTAGAATTCCTACTGTTTTTCTTTCAAGGAGACACTAAAGGAACAAATCCTACAGGTTTCCTTTGCACCAAATTCATGAAAAGTAGTACCATAGGAAACTTTCCAATTCCTATGTTTTTCATTCACTTTTCCTTTCAAGCACTAGTGATTCTAGTAGGCAGTCTTGAGCAAGGAAAATCCTACACTAGAAAAATGTTTTTGTGCTACTTCTATTACTTTGGACCTAGGCCACTGCCATACTAGCTCAACTCCCAGGCCCATCGACAAATGCACATCTCAAACGCGCAGAGATAAATAATGATGGCGTTCAAGAGAGTCCATCATGGATAGCTAAGTTCCCTGGTACCTCACTGCTTGTCATATAGTAGGATAAAATAATCGTATTTCCCGTTACTATGTGTGCTCGGTGGACAATATATATAACATGTAGAGTAAAAAAGAGATGCAACAAGTGTACAATCTCTTTGGTGAATCCATGTCGATCTTAGAGTGATTGGGTTGGCCGATGAGGATGCTCCGGCTGACTTGGCTGTCGGAGGAGGGGAAGAAGATCTTAGGCATCTAGAGATGGAGCCCGAGGTACTGCTCCACTATGATGGAGGGTTTCGTCGTTGGAGCAGCTCCGGTGAGTTGTACGATGTCGAGGCTGAAGCAGGACAAGAGAGACAACATTAACCTGAGTGGAATTCTAATAGCATCTCCAATACATGACGTAAAATACATAACCACAAAGTGCTAGATGTAAAATACATCAACCGCTCATCTCTGAACTTAACTGTCAAAACTGAATTTAACTGTCGAAACTGAACTTAACTGTTGAAACTGAATTTTGCTGTCGAAACTGAATTTTACAGTCGAAACTGAATGCACTAGCAAGGTAAGGCTACACGTCAGTCGACTGACTTTTTCATCTCTAGTCAGTCGATTTTGCAGCCGTTGGATACGAAATCAAGGGTCTGCAGTTCATCTTCAACCTCCACCCCCCTAAGCCGCCAGCCTCCACCGGCCAAACAGCAGCCCCTCGCCGCCCGTGGCCGGTGGTGCGCCGCGCTGCCCGCCCTGAAAACACTCCCCACCGACGGTCCGCCGCCGCCCCGACCATCCCTCTAGGCACCCCCGTGCCGAGCTTTTTCTCCGATGATCCCCACGCCACCGCCCCACCATCGCCGTTGACCACCACCCCCACCCTAAACCCTAAGATAGATAGTGGGGT